>NC_133325.1:3056207-3106147 GCF_042186555.1 Aquarana catesbeiana
ATTTTGATTTTTTTCATGTGTTGTACATTATAAAGTATTGAGAATGTCAAATGAAGCGTTCTTACCATTACGCCTTAAAATATGTGACATGTTAAATGATTCTTAAATGTAGTGTGTTTAATTGCGTACTATATTTTACTTTGTATTCTATTTTCTTTGAGTGTTTTCATTTCTTTCTTAGCTGTATTATTAGTTATATGACATCATGCAGCCTTTGCATTACTGTTTAGTAATATTTTGTCTTATGTTCACTTACAGGTTTACTTCTTGCATTTGTAGATTACACAACGTTTTTTGTTACTACCACTATCTTTGATAAATACTCTGTATGTTTGTATTTTTGCTTTATTCAATTTTAATAATGGTTTACTTTAAACAGTTTGTGATTCAGCCCTCTAGGATCTTTTCAAAATGTTGGAATCAGCTTTGAATATTTGTATCATTTAAAAGCAATGGTAGCCATACAGAAACCTTTTGCATGTACTGAACAGTGCTCTTGCCATGTTGTGTTTACTATGAAAACATATATTTTAACTATTTATGTTCAGATGAACCTTGTCCTCATCTGTCAAGTAAAATTTCAGAACTTAATCATGTCATACAAAGTCAGTCAACCAAGCGCTCCATGTTTTACTAAATTTGAAGAACTATGATGGTAAAATGAAATGACAGCTCTATAATTCATGATATGCTAATTATTTTCACCCAAAGGCATACTTTGCATAATATGAATATCTTTTGAATGCAGACGTTTACAGTACACTTGCAATATATTTATAATTTACATTTCAGATTAGTCAGTCTAGTCCATCTACTGTATATGCTGTTAATGGCTTTATAATTATTTATGGCAGACAATTTGACTTTTTACATCAACTTCCGTTCAAAAGAGATACATCTGAAACATTACATGTATGCTACAAACTAGTTTTTCCACTTCTCATTTTAAATGTGGAAACATTCCTCACACTGGACAAGAGAAACCTATTTAGTGCTCATATTCTGAATGGTTTCACTTCACTTAGTCATACCTGTCATGGCATATTGGCAAACCTGCCATTTATCTATGGCCTGAGTAACTGAATTTCACTGAAGAGTTAGTGTTACGCTTACTTTTCAGTGGAAATGTCAACTGTAAAAATGTATTTCTTATCTCTGTATAAAATACCAATGGTATTATGTTAATTAGCAGTTGTATGAAAGTATTCTACTCAATCAGGAGCCTGTAATGTATGCTGACAGTTTCTTGTTGTGACAGAGATTCCCTTAAATGCTCCATTAGCATAAGGCTTAGTAGTTAGTACTCTTGGCTTGGAGCACTAGGGTCTGTTTGAATGCCAACCAAGATACTATTTGCATAAAGTTTGCATGTTCGACCTGTTTTTGCACAGGTTTCCTCCGGGTACACCCATTTTCTTCCACACTCCAAAGACATGCTGGTGGTTTAATTGGTGGGTATGTATGCATGTTATATACGGACGTTATGCCGCGTACACACGATCGGAATTTCGGCCCGCAAAAGACCGATGAGAGTTTTTCGTCGGAAAATGCGACCGTGTGTATGCTTCATCGGACTTTTGCTGGCCGAATTCCAGCCAGCAAAAGATTGAGAACATGTTCTCAATTTTTCGGTCGGAAAAAGTTCCTATCCGAAAATGCGATCGTCAGTGGCAATTCCGACGGGCAAAATTCCTACGCATGCTCGGAAACAATTCGACGCATGCTCGGAAGCATTAAATTACATTTTCTCGGCTCGTCGTAGTGTTGTACGTCACCGCCTTCTTGATGGTCGTAAGTTCAGCAAACTTTTGCGTGACCGTGTGTATGCAAGGCAAACTTGAGCGGAATCCCATCGGAAAAGCCATCATATCTTTTTCCGACGAGAAGTCCGATCGTGTGTATGCGGCATTTGATTGTAAGCATCTTATGGGCAGGAACTGATGTGAATATTCAGTTTGTAATGTGCTGTGTAAATAATCAGTGTTGTGTAAACATATGAAGAGTATACAAGGGTATGAATCATGTGGTTCAAGACTCCTGATGAATTTGTATTTTATACTGTATTTATATTGGAATACAAACTCATAGTCACCTGCACTATGTGTATTGTGTGCCCAACTTGTAATTCCTCAAATCAAATTCCAAAAATTGAAATCAATAATAAATAAATACTAACTTTGACTATAACTTATTTGGGCTGCCGCTGTTCACAGGTTGCGTTAAGATCCCTCCTCATTAGTATTCTTCCAGAGTGCTGTCCATTTTTCTTACTTAATTATAAGCGGCGTAACAAAAAAAAAATAAAGTATCTTAATTCCCAGCCATAACTGCACACTCTTGGGAATAATGTCCAACAAATATAGCGTCAAATGACGTTCATCCACTCTTGTGATCACTCCGTACCCCCTCCGTGCTCCCACACTCACCAGAAGTTTATGAGTCAATTAAGAGTTAATTAAGAGACTTTACTTTTTGTTTTTTATTGGTTATATGTTATGTATCCTATAATTAAGTAAGAAAAAGGGACAGCTCTGTGGTGGAATGCTATGTTTACGTCGCTTAAAAGCAAAGGCTACCAGAGTTCTTGGAAACATTTCACCTTGACATTTGAACCTTTTTTAAAGAAGTTGTAATGAATAATGATGCTGTTAAATATAGAGTTGCCATCTGTATTATACAAGATCATCCTGGGTTTGAGGATGACATGTTTTGTCCTGTATTGTTCCTATATGGGAAGCAGTTTATTCCATATTTCCACTTCTGCCCTGTGGTCCCTGGCCCCCTCAGTGCTATAGGTGACATATGCTGAGAGACATCCTCCATCAGCCAAACCTGCCCATAATCCCCAATCTGGCTCCAGTCTGTGCTGGAGCCTGACTGAAAGAGTAGAAAGGATCAGCAGCAATGATGAGTGGCAGGCTGAGCTCTGAGTCTCAGGAAGAAAGACTGCCCTGCACACACAGAGAGAACCAAGGCTTAGTGGGTGGACAGGCAGCAGAGGTGAACTGTGCTGAATAAGAGATGCAGGGAATGCAGACAGAGGTAAACCGTATTGGAAGAGGGTGGCAAGGGAAACATAGGTGTGCATGGTTAGAAGAGCATGACAAGGGTTTCGGGGGTCAGCAGCTTTGGAGTGGCAGATGGGCGCAGAGATGAACAGTGTTTGAAGAAGGTGGCAGGGGATGCCTAGGTGGGCAATGTTTGGAAGAGGTCAGCAGGGGATGCAGAGATGAGCAGCGATGGAAGAGGGTTGCAGGGCAAGCAGAAGTAAGCAGCATTGGAAGTGGGATGCATGGGGTGTAGAGGTGAGCAGCATTGTAAGAGGGTGACAGGGGGTGCAAAGGTGGGCAGCATTGAATGTGGGTGACAGGGGATGCAGAGATGAGAAGCACTGGAAGAGGGTTGCAGTGGATGTAGAGGTGAACAGCATTGGAAGTGGATGGAAGTTGAAGTGAGCAATGTTGAAAAAGGGTGGCAGGGAGTACAGAGATGAGCAGTGTTGGAAGAGGGTTGCATGAGGTCAAGAGCTGAGCAGCATTGGAAGTGGGTGGTAGGTGATGCAGAGGCAAGCAGTGTTTGGAAGATGGTGGAAGGGGATGCTTAGATGAGTAGTGTTAAAAGAGGGTTGCAAGGCAAGCAGAGATATGCAGCATAGGAAGAGGGATGCAGGGGGTGTACAGGCAAGGAGCATTGGAAGAAGGTTGTAGAAGATGCAGACGTGAGCAGCAGTGTACTCTCTCCACCTGCAATAGAAGAGCAATTGCAGAGATTACAGGAGCGGCACAGAGGCTGGAAGAGTCAGAGGTAGTATGGGTAGTGTAGACCTACACCGAATGACATACCTAGCACTGTATATGCTGGATAGATGTGTTACCTGCCTAGAGCCTGCTATGTACGTCTATTGATCTGCCTTGCAGTCATGTAATGATCAACAGACATCCATAGCAGGCACTAGGCAGGTGAACAAAGTTTAAACTCATACAATAAAACTATAGGAATACATATTTTCAAGTACCCTACTTTTATTATATAGATATGCAAAATATGTATTTCTTTACTTTTATAGTATTTCAATGAACTGCCTTAAACCAACCCACCAGAAAAAAGTACTGGTAAATAGGCCATTAATGGTGGGGCATGGAAGGTTTTGGAAGAAATGAATGGGCCCCGGTCTAACTAAGCCTAAGAATAACTGGCCAAGCATCTTTGGTTTCTAGGATGCAGGCAGTCAGATACCAATATCCTTGAGCCCATTACATACAGTTCATCCCTAGGTTTGCCAGGACAAAGGTGGCAACCCTAGTTACAACAGTACTTCTTTTAACACATTAATACATGTTGTGACTATTTACACGTGTGTATGTGTGTGTGTTTTTTTTTTAAGAGGATATAGCATATCTGCAGATACCACTAGAGCCTCATTTTGTATATTATAAATAATATTAATAAACATCTGGTAATTTTTACTTGGAAGCCCCTTTACAGATACCAAAGGGAAAAAATATACCTAATAATAATTGTAATAAAAATTTAAACATACAGTATTTTTTTAACATTCTTTTGAGAGGCTTGTTACCAAAGTTTTAATAAAGTGAAACTAAAGTTATCAAATGACTGGTGTAATAACTGATCACATGTGGAGCACCCTGACAACTGCAGATCAAACTAAGGATAAGATGGCAGCTTCCTTCGGTGTAAAAAATAGTAGGGTTTAGTTCCACTTTAAATAGTACCAGTCGTCGCAACATTTTACTTTTTCTGAGACTGTGATCCACATCTTCAGATTGACCTGCAGTTCCACTGGCCACTGATGCTTGCTGTTTTAGTTCTTAACCACTTGCCACCAAATCACGTACCTGGTACATCATTTGACTTCAAGTGGTTGTACTGGGGTGATGTCCCCAGTACTGTTTTGTAGACTCAACAGTCGGCTCTCTTGTAAAAACAACAGGAGTGGCTAACTAATGGCTCAGTTGTTATTACAAGCGGGAGGGGGCGCCCCCAATCCTGTCACATTTTGTGGCTCGCTTAGACTCTCACACCATACTGGGGGACCCGAGCTACTAGCCGGCACGTCCATCGGCTAGTCAGAGACTTGAAGAAAGCCAGAATTAGCTTTGATTGGGTCAACGCTATGGTAACCCCAAAGGGATGACATGACATTACTTCCGGTTTACTGGCATCTTAACTGCGCCATTTTTTGAAAATCGAAAGTATTCAAAAACACCAATCTTGGCGTTTTTAATGCTTTCAAGTGCAAAGGAGGGGTTTGGGGTCTTATAGACCACAGATCCCTCCATAATGAGTACCTGTCACATGCCTATTGCTGTCACAAGGATGTTTACATTCCTTTTGATAGCAATAAAAGTGATAAAAAAATAAAAATGAAGTCAACAGTGTAAAAAAAAAATGGAAAGTGCCCCCATCCCTCCATGCTAGTGTGCAAAGGCGAAAGCATGCGTCAGTCCCACATGCACGCAAATCATGATTGTTCCACAAATGTGCGGTATTGCCACGAACGTCAGATCATGGGTAGTAATTCTAGCACTAGACCCCTTCTGTACCATATAATCTAAGCAATACTGGCATCATGTTCATAAAAGAAAGCCGATAAAATGATATACATAATAAGCATTTGGTATTGTATACAGTAGTGTTTATGACTGCTATAGTGTTTATGTAAAGGAACAATATATTCTATTTTGGGACATGGTATATACTTTGACAACACACTGATTGCAGTTCTAGTAGAATACCATCTGTCATAAATGTTATGCTGCTGGGTTTCCTGTTGTATGTGTATACGATAAAAAAGGAAACACGTAGATATGGGAACTATTGAATATATGACTTCCTTAGGTCAGCACAATAATTCCTTGTGTCTTGTCCTCTTGGGATTCACATCCAGTAATACATTGTAGGCTATCCCTTTTTAAACAGACATTTGTTATACATTGTAATTTCATTCACACTCCTAACTGTTAAAAAATATGTATTTCATAAGCAGAATTATTTTATTAGACACAAATGTAATGTATGTATGTTTAGGAAGATAAATGTGTTAATACAACCATATGCAGTTAAAAAAGTTAATTTTAACAAAGGGCATTTTAAAATGTTGTTATTTTATTCCTAAATGAGAAAAGATTGTGAGCCATTGTGCTATGGTAATAATATTTTATCATGCCAGAATTGTTAAAATAATGTTATTTAATTCAGAAATTATTGTAACAGAAATTAATTATATCATGGTCTAGTGTTCATTAAAAAATACAAAATGATAGATATAAAGTATGTGTAGTGTTCATTAAAATGATATGTACTCTTATGCCGCGTACACACGGTCGCACTTTCCGGCGGAAGAACTGGAACACCGGGAGAAGGGAGCGGAGAAGAACCAACCGGACGCCGGGAGAAGAGGAACCGGAGGAACCCCCTGAAGCCGGAGGAAGACCCCCCCGGAGCTGTTTAATAAATTATTTTAAAAACCTGTGTAGTGTGTTTTATTATTGACACTTTTTCCCTAGGTGAATGGGTAGGGGTACCATGTACCCCATACTCATTCACATAGGGTGGGGGGGCCGGGATCTGGGGGCCCTCTTATTAAAGGGGGCTCCCGGATTCCAATAAGCCCCCCGCCCGCAGACCCCGACAACCAATGGCCAGGGTTGTCGGGAAGAGGCCCTTGTCCTCATCAACATGGGGACAAGGTGCTTTGGGGTGGGGGGCCCCGCAGGGCGCCCCCCTCCCCCAAAGCACCACCCATGTTGAGGGCATGCGGCCTGGTACGGTTTAGGAGGGGGGGCGCTCGCTCGTCCCCACCCCCTTTCCTGACCGGCCGGGCTGCATGCTCGGATCGGGGTCTGGTATGGATCTTTGGGGGAACCCCACGCCGTTTTTTCGGCGTAGGGGGTTCCCCTTTATAATCTATACCAGACCTAAGGGCCTGGTATGCCCCGCGACGGGGCTCGCAAGGTGTCAATCTTGCTGATAAAAGCGGCAAGATTGACATCCTTTTCTAGTCCCGTCGCACATGAGTCACGTTCAAAATGAACGGACTTGTCCATGTGTGGGCAAGTCCATTCATTCTGAAAGTCCGCTGTAACTCCGGCGAAAGTCCGTCAGAAAGACGGGCGGACTTAGCCCGCCGGAAAAGTCCGGTCGTGTGTGGGCAAGTCCGTCCGTTTTAAAGTCCGGCGCACCTGGCGGACAAAGTCCGTCAGAAAGTGCGCTGGACCAAGTCCGCCGGAAAGTCCGACCGTGTGTACGTAGCATTAGTCATTAATATTATCATTATTATTATACAGCATTTTTATAGCACCAACAGTTTACGCAGCGCTTTACAACATAAGGGCAGACAGTACAATTATAATAGAATTGAATACAGTAGGGATCAGAGAGCCCTTCTCTGATGTAAGAGTGAATGGTTCCATATTGAGAGGTTTTCTTGCCTTTCTGCATCCTAAATTATACTGATAAACAATTTACAACAAATAGTATTGCTTCTGGATATTGTTATTCCTACTTAAATTGCCATATTGTTGTTAATTTAATAATCCTTATAAATAAAGTAAACCATGTTACTCCTGCAGGCTCTAAAAGAAAATATATGCAAATGATCGTAATATGTGTTTTTTTTTCATAGGTATTTATAGAACTGAGAGAGATAAGGGTACATTGTATGAACTGACTTTTAAAGGAGAGAGAAGTCAAGAATTTAAACGGCTTGTGCTCTTTCGACCATTTGGACCTGTTGTAAAAGTGAAGAATGAAAAGCTGAACATGGCCAATGTCCTTGTAAATATCATTGTACCATTGTCCAAAAGAGCTGATAAATTTCAACAGTTCATGCACAATTTCAGGTAAGCCCAGTTTTATTTTTTACTCTCTGATTTACCCTTTCAATAGACAATATGTCAATTAAAGCAAAGGTTTCTCGAAAATGGGGGAAATTCTGCATCAACAAACCATAATACAATAGTTTCTCGTCAGTTCCAGAAAAGTTCTGAGTTTAAAGCACTTATTGGGTGCTCAGCCAACAAAGCACCAACACAATAGAAAAAGCAAAGCAATATATTGCAAAGAAAAGCAGTCAAAGTGTATGTAAAGCCCAAACTTTTTTTTCTAAATATTGGCTAGACTAAAGAATGGATAAGACTAGGGATGCGCCGATGTCCGTTTTTTAAGATCTGGTTCTGGCAGCGGGATTATGGCCCCCTCTGGTGTGACTTTGTTCAGCGGTCCAGGTGCAATTCAGGTTTGAATTGTCAAAGTGTATGACAATGGAAATCGCACCTGAACCGAAGGTATTGGTTTAAGTATCGGAGCATTTGCATGAGTACAAGTACTCGTGCAAATACTTTGTTTTGGCACTGATACCAGTATCAGTATTGGTGCAACGCTAGATAAGACCACTGTTATGTTTTTTTTTTTTGGCTGTCTGTGTCCTGTCAGAGAAATTTCCCTTCACTTCCTGTCCCAAAGACAAAGCAGCAAATAAGGAGGGGATCTCTCCCAAATGCTTTGTAGGCAGTTATTTCCACATCAGGCTTCCCAAATGGAAGATTTTGACTTTCCTCTTGCTCCTGTGACTCAAACATTTTCGATTTCCCATAATTTCTATACTGGAATCAATAGTCTTCAGGACAAATAGAGAGGGTGAATTGCCTCATGAAAAACAGTGATATCAATAAAAACCTGACAGAAATTGTAACCCTACCAAGCTCTATATAATACTAAAAAAATTGTGTTTTAGATAGTTTAAATTTCTCAGTTACAGCTAAATTGTTTATTTTTTATGTGTGATGGGTTTGAACGTTTGTTGTTGTTTATGTTCCTACTTGGGGGATTTACCTTAATTTCCTTTTCTGAGGACACTAGTTAGAGGGACAGGAATTGATAGCATATATCTCCAATAGGGACACAGGAGCATGTCTTATATATGTAGGGAACACCTAGGACTTTTTGTTGAGGTTTATCTTGGTGCCTTGTGTACACTTTTGTCACAGTGACACCTGTTTGACTCATTTTTTTGTTGTGTGTAACAGGGATAAAAAGTGAGGGGGAATCTCAATATAGAAGCCATGTACATCAATAAAACTCTGACAGTTTTTCCAAAGCTTAATCAAGCCCACATTTAAAACAAATTTTTTTTACAACATTTTTGGCTTTACTTCCTTAGATGGAATGTACTGCTAAAGAGACTATGACCAGGTTTTTTTGTAACTGAGGAAACATCATGACGTAAATGAACCTTGTTAAATTTGAGTGCTGATTCCTGTCATTCATAGGTGTGTATTTGATGCTCCAGTTGTTGTGTAAATGAATTGGGGTGCCACCTTTTTGTGCATCATGGAAGTGGTGCCCAGCAGACTTTGTGCATTAATTCCAGAAAATTGTATACTTGATGTGCATTGGATCATGGCTCATATGAAGGGAGAGTGAGAGAGAATGAGAATAGGGCAGCATTATCTGGAGACCCTTATGGACAGATTTTGTCAGCTTTAAAACATTCGTTATGTGTGTGTTTTTTTTTTTTTTTTTTTTAATTCTTTATTTATATTCTCAAAATAGAAAAATCCATATGTTAACATACATATAAATTGGATCCTTCATTAATAACCCTCGATATAGAAAAATACCCACCCCCCTCCCCTCCCAATCCTGCTGAGTTACTATAGTATAATTCAAAAACCTGATTCCCTCACGCAGTTCCCTTATTTTGTACCTGTTTAACCTTTAGCAAGTAATCTCTTCCACATAGCTCCAGGTGTTCTTGTACCTTCGCCACCCTGCCCATTCATCTTTTGGTTCAGTCCCTTCCTCAGGCTCTTCTTCCGAGTCCTCCTCACTCTCCATTATGTAAATTTAATTTATACAGAACAACCATTCATAAATTTTAGGGCTCTCGGGCTCCTGCCATTTTTTTGGAATCAGACTCTTGGCAGTGTCCAACAAAATGGGTACTATCGATGTTTGATATTGCTTAATTGCCTCCTCTGTCCCATGGAATAAGCAGATCCATGGGTCTTCCTTTATAGTCTTATTAGTAATTTCCTTTATTAGGCATCTAATTTTCTTCCAATACACTTTAATGGTGAGACACTCCCACCATATAGTTACATAGTTACATAGTAGGTGAGGTTGAAAAAAGACACAAGTCCATCAAGTCCAACCCATGTGTGTGATTATGTGTCAGTATTACATTACATATCCCTGTATATTGCGGTCATTCAGGTGATTATCTAATAGTTTCTTGAAGCTATCAATGCTCCCCGCTGAGACCACCACCTGTGGAAGGGAATTCCACATCCTTGCTGCTCTTACAGTAAAGAACCCTCTACGTAGTTTAAGGTTAAACCTCTTTTCTTCTAATTGTAATGAGTGGCCACGAGTCTTATTAAACTCTCTTCTGCGAAAAAGTTTTCTCCCTATTGTGGGGTCACCAGTACAGTATTTGTAAATTGAAATCATATCCCCTCTCAAGCGTCTCTTCTCCAGAGAGAATAAGTTCAGTGCTCACAACCTTTCCTCATAACTAAGATCCTCCAGCCACTTTATTAGGTACACCTTGATAGTACTGTGTTGGACCCACATTTGCCTTCAGACCTGCCTTCATTCTTCATGGCATAGATTCAACAAGGTGTTGGAAACATTCTTTAGAGATTTTGGATTATATTGACATGATAGCATCTCGCAGTTGTTGCAGATTTGTCAGCAGCACATCCATGATGCAAATTTCCTGTTCCACCACATCCCAAAGGTGAACTCATTGTCATGTTCAAGAAACCAGTGGTGAGATGATTGGAGCTTTGTGACATGGAGCATTATCCTGCTGGAAGGAGCCATCAGAAGATGAGGACACTGATGTCATAAAGGGATGGACATGGTCAACAACAATACTCAGGTAGGCCGTGGTGTTTAAACCATGATCAATTGGTACTAAGGGGCCCAAAGTGTGCCAAGAAAATATCCCCCCCACCATTACACCCCCACCACCACCCTGAACCGGTGATACCCCATCCCACACACCATTACACCCCCACCACCAGCCTGAACCGGTGATACAAGGCAGGATGGATCCATGCTTTCATGCTGTTTACGCCAAATTCTGACCCTACCACCTGAATGTCGCAGCTGAAATCGAGACTCATCAGTCCACACAGCGTTTTTCGAATCTTCTATTGTCCAATCTTGGTGAGCCTGTGCAAATTGTAGCCTCAGTTTCCTGTTCTTAGCTGACAGGAGTGTCACCCAGTGTGGTCTTCTGCTGCTGTAGCCCATCTACAATATTTGATGTGTTGAGCTTTCAGAGATGATATTCTGCATACCTTGGTTGTAAGGAGTAGTTATTTGGGGTACTGTTGCCTTTCTATCATCTAAAACCAGTCTGCCCATTCTCCTCTGGCCTCTGACATCAGCAAGGCATTTGTGTCCACACAGCTGCCGCTCACTGGATATTTTCTCTCTTTCGGACCATTCTCTGTAAATCCTAGAGATGGTTGTGTGTGAAAATCCCAGTAGATCTGCAGTTTATGAAATCCTCAGACCAGCCCGTCTGGCACCAACAACCATGCCACGTTCAGAGTCACTTTATTTCCCTTTCTTCCCCATTGTGATGCTCGGTTTGACCTTCAGCAAGTGGTCTTCACCACGTCTAGATGTCTAAATGCATTGAGTTGCTGCCATGTGATTGGTTGATTAGCAATTTGTGTTACTGAGCAATGAAACAGGTGTACCTAATAAAGTGGCCGATGAGCGTGTATTTTAGGACATATAACTTTTCCTGTATTTTAGTAATAATAAAATATCCAGTGCACCAAGTAATTCTATCTTCATTTTTGGTGAACCATAATAGTTTAGTATTAACCTTCGTGAAGGGCTTTGAAATGTATCCTAGCTCATTTTTATTTTATTACAGTTGCTATGAATCCCGGTTATTTTTAGAAAATCAATTTTTCATCACAATCCACAAGAAATGGGTTAATCAACTGCTTTTAAAGGCGCCCTTTAGTTTAGTTGAAGCTCTAAGAGGCGGTTGTTGGAAGCAGACAGTGCTGCAGAAAGGCGTGCGGTTACTGCTGATCCCCGGCTGCACTTTGCCTTCTGTAGACGCTCATCAAGCCGTACAGACTTTGTGGAAGGTCATTCTAAATGGACTCACTGAGCGTCTTATGGACAACTTGTAAAATAAAGGCTAGTGTATAATTATTACATGATCATAGCTAAATATTCAAATATCTAAAGAACAGAAGAGTAAGTGAAAATGTACCGGGACTGTGTCCACAAACTATAATGCTGTGCAAGCCACAGTCAATCCACTTTTAGATGTGTAGATGTAATGTACAATTTATGAACAGTACATTCAAAGCCCCACTGACATTTTTTGACTTTTTTGATCTTAATTGGAGTATTTTGTTTGCAAGTTTCCATCATTTCCCAGATGCAATGCAATGAACTCATTATTTCCCCCAGAAGAAATAAAAAATACAAGCTTATGTATATGCATTAGGTAGGGTAGATTTATTTTTGGACTTAAACCTTTCAAACTTTTAGTTACATGATGCTTCAAATATGTCTGCAACATACAACCAAATCAAGTCCTTATAAACGCATGAATGGACATGTTTGTTTATGGGAAATCGGAAACTTTTCATCAGTGTTTCTGTCGTTTTTAAAATAAATAGTTAACTGCAGTAGAATAAACAATAGTAACCTGTGCTGAGAAATAGAATGGCCAAAAGAAGGTATAAATAAACATTTAATCAATGACTTTTCATGAAATGATAATTAAACACGTTCACAGAGACACAGTGAGGTTGATTTACTAAAACTAGAGAGTGAAAAATCTGGTGCAGCTGTGCATGGCAGCCAATCAGATTCTAACTTCAGCTTGTTCAATTAAGCTTGTTGGCCCCTTTCACACGTTCAGATCCGCCTGTCAGTTTTTTCAGGTGAATCTGAACGGTCGCTTCATACAGCTCTATGGAGCGTCGGATGTCAGCAGTGACATGTCCGCTGACATCCGATCCGCCCCGATCCACAAAAACCAGACAGATGCATGTCCTATTTTCCATCCGTCTGGCAGATCAATTTGGATGAAAATGGACAGGCGGTCTGTAATCCTCTAATCCCCCCATAGGGGAGAGCGGACTCTCTGATAGGTCCGTCCCTGCACAGCGTGCAGAGATGGACTTGTCATCCGCCGGCTCAGCGGGGATAAACGGAGCGATCCCCGATGAGCAAACGGAGTAGTAAAAATGGACAGCCCCGTGTGAAAGGGGCGTAACAAAGCCAAAAAAATGGAAGCTGATTGGTTTCTATGCACAGCTCAGTGGTGGAACTACCGCCATAGCTAGCCACGCGCTCACTATGGGGCCTGCAGCCGAGAGGGGCCCATATGGAGGATGAGGAATGTATACTGCGGGGGGGTGAGCACCGCCCGCACAGTCCCCCAGCCAGGGGAAGGAGAAGAAGACGCAAGCTGTCCGTATGAGCAGAGAGCTCAGCTGTAAGAGCTTTCATTTGAATTCCCTGTGTTCTCGAGGCTCCCCGTCACATAGCCCCACCTCTTGGCCCGGCGCCTTTGATAGTCAGAACGCCGGTCCAATGCGGGACATGTTACGTCATCAAAGGCGCAGGGCCAAGAGGTGGGGCTATGTGACGGGGAGCACCGGGAACACATGGAATTCAAATGAAAGCTCTTACAGCTCTCTGCTCGTATGGACAGCTCGCCTCTTCCTCTCCTCACTTCTCCTGGCTGGGGGACCGTGCGGGCGGTACTGCCCCCCACACTCTGAGGCAGCCCCAAGCTGCCAACAGCCATTTGAGGGCTGCAGTATGCATTCCTCATCCTCCCTGGTAGTTCTGCCACTGGCTTGCCTTCTTCCTCTGCACAGGTGAGGCTGCATTGTGCACGGGTCACGCTACATTGGGCACAGGTGAGGCTGCATTGGGCACAGGTGGGCACAGGTGAGGCTGCATTGGGCTGCATTGGGCACAAGTGAGGCTGTATTGGGCACAGGTGAGGCAGTATTGGGCACAGGTGAGGCTGAATTGGGCACAAGTGAGGCTGTACTGGGCACGGGTCAAGCTGCATTGGGCACGGGGCAAGCTGCATTAGGCACAGGTGAGGCTGCATTGGGCACAGGTGAGGCAGTATTGGGTACAGGTAAGGCTGCATTGGGCACAGGTGGGCACAGGTGAGGCTGCATTGGGCATGGGCAGGCCACACTGCATTGGGAACAGGCAGGCCACATTGGGCACAGGTGAGGCTGCATTGGGCACAGGTGAGGCTGCATTGGGCATGGGCAGGCCACACTGCATTGGGAACAGGCAGGCCACATTGGGCACAGGTGAGGCTGCATTGGGCACAGGTGAGGCTGCATTGGGCACTGGACACGCTGCATTGGGCATAGGCAGGTCATGCTGCATTGGGCACAGGCAGGTTACACTGCATTGGGCACAGGTGAGGCTGCATTGGGCACAGGTGAGGCTGAATTGGGCACTGGACATGCTGCATTGGGCACAGGCAGGTCATGCTGCATTGGGCACAGGTCATGCTGCATTGGGCACAGGTGAGGCTGCATTGGGCACTGGACATGCTGCATTGGGCACAAGCAGGTCATGCTGCATTGGGCACAGGTCATGCTGCATTGGGCACAGGTCATGCTGCATTGGGCACAGGTGAGGCTGCATTGGGCACTGGACATGCTGCATTGGGCACAGGCAGGTTACACTGCATTGGGCACAGGTGAGGCTACATTGGGCACAGGTGAGGCTGCATTGGGCACTGGACATGCTGCATTGGGCACAGGCAGGTTACACTGCATTGGGCACAGGTGAGGCTGCATTGGGCACAGGTGAGGCTGCATTGGGCACTGGACATGCTGCATTGGGCACAAGTGGGCACAGGTGAGGCAGTATTGGGCACAGGTGAGGCTGTATTGGGGACGGGCAGGCCACGCTGCATTGGGAACACACAGGCCACATTGGGCACTGGTACTGCAGCATTAGGCACAGGTGAGGGTAATTAAAGCGCCAACACCAGGTGTTTGGAGTATCTTTATCTGTTGATTGTTAAACTTTCTGGAATACATATATTGCTATTGTGGTGTAGGATCTGGGCCTGTTGTCATTTCTTTCTTTCTTTCTTTCTTTCTTTCTTTCTTTCTTTCTTTCTTTCTTTCTTTCTTTCTTTCTTTCTTTCTTTCTTTCTTTCTTTCTTTCTTTCTTTCTTTCTTTCTTTCCTTCCTTCCTTCCTTCCTCCATCCCTCATTCATATCAGACTCGAACCACACCCCCTTTGAGCAACGCCCACTATTTAATTTTTTTGTGGGGGGCCCATACAACATTTTGCTATGGGGCCCTGTGATTTCTAGTTACGCTCCTGGCACAGCTGCACCAGATTTTGCACCCTCCAGTTTTAGTAAATCAACCCCAACAAGTGCCATAGTGACAGAAACAACATACAGGTATGTCCACATGGGAAGCAATGTGTAATGTACAGACAAAAGCAGGTATCAGTGCACAGTGATAGAGATACAATCAGTTCCAGATTGATGCAAGTATGAACATGTCTGCAGGGAAAGAATCAGAGTGGAGTGAGAGAAGCAGTAGTATGTAGAGTCAATAAATGTGATAATGTAGGATCTTTAGTCTGGCTGTTGCCAGGAAAAGATGATTTATAGCAATGAAAGAAAAAAAACATTTGGACATCTTGATGTAAGTGTGTGTAAAATGTATTATATAGATGTGTGAATTTTCTAGAGCCATTGTTCTGGACAGAGTGACTGATAAAAGCATCATCACAACTTCAATACACCTGCTTTGACTGCCTGCATATAAAAATACCACTCCGTGTCCTCACCTGTCAGATATCTTCTTGCAGCAAGACTTGACTTTGAATTAATGTGGCTGCCTATTAATAACAAGTGTCCCAGATTCTGTATCTAATGATTATCCAAGGTTCACTTCTAGCATGGCAGGCAGTAGCTGCACTAATGGTGCTACAGCATCTGCAGAAAAAAACTCAAAGTAGTCTCTGAACAAATGCCTGCAATTTATGCCAAGTATTTTGGCTAGTGCCAAGTATGTGGCCTAGTGGCAAAACTGTCCCTGGCTAAAATGCCAATTTTGGGTAGACCTAACCTTCAATTTTTCAACCACTTTCCATATGTTACTCAGATTGTACAGTTTTACAAACCAAATGTGCTGCAGGGGTCATAAATTCAAAGCAATGAAAACAACAAACCAAAGCTCAAAAATGCCCTAGCTGCTCCTGCAGAGTTCTGTAAAAATAGTTAAAAATGGCTAATCACAGGTTGTTGGTAGTTCTCGGCCTTCTTCCTATATGGAGTAAGTTGGGAATTTATTTTTATTGTAAGAAAAAAAATCCATGCATGGTCATGACTTAAAAGATACAGGTTTTTGTTTGTAGATAAAGAGTTTGGTCTGCTGTTTCCACAGAATTTCATTATTAATGCTATATTTTTGATATTGCAATATTAGTATGCTTATCATACTATCATCAGGTCTGGTATGGATATTAAGGGGAACCCGGCCAAAATTTAAAAAAAAATGACGTGGGGTTCCCCCTAAATTCCATACCAGACCCTTCAGGTCTGGTATGGATTTTAAGGGGAACCCCGCGCCAAAAAAAAAAAAAAAACGGCGTGGGGTCCCCCCAAAAATCCATACCAGACCCTTATCCGAGCACGCAACCTGGCAGGCTGCAGGAAAAGAGGGGGGGACGAGAGTGCGCCCCCCCCTCCTGAACCGTACCAGGCCACATGCCCTCAACATTGGGAGGGTGCTTTGGGGTAGCCCCCCAAAACACCTTGTCCCCATGTTGATGAGGACAAGGGCCTCATCCCCACAACCCTGGCCGGTGGTTGTGGGGGTCTGCGGGCAGGGGGCTTATCGGAATCTGGAAGCCCCCTTTAACAAGGGGACCCACAGATCCCGGCCCCCCTGTGTGAAATGGTAAGGGGGTACTTACCCCTACCATTTCACTAAAAAACTGTCAAAAATGTTAAAAATGACAAGAGACAGTTTTTGACAATTCCTTTATTTAAATACTTCTTCTTTCTTCATCTTCTGGTTCTTCTGGCTCTTCTGGTTCTTCCTCCGGCGTTCTCGTCCAGCATCTCCTCCGCGACGTCTTCTATCTTCTTCTCCTCGGGCCGCTCCGCACCCATGGCATGGGGCTCCCGCTCTTCTCTTCTTCTCTTCTTCATTTTCTTCTCCGGGCCGCTCCGCATCCATGCTGGCATGGAGGGAGGCTCCCGCTGTGTGACGGCGCTCCTCGTCTGACAGTTCTTAAATAACGGGGGGCGGGGCCACCCGGTGACCCTGCCCCCCTCTGACGCACGGAACATGACGGGACTTTCCTGTGGCATTCCCCGTGATGTCACAGGGAAGTCCCGTCAAGTCACCGTGCGTCAGAGTGGGGCGGGGTCACCGGGTGGCCCCGCCCCCCGTTATTTAAGAACTGTTAGACGAGGAGCGCCGTCACACAGCGGGAGCCTCCCTCCATGCCAGCATGGATGCGGAGCGGCCCGGAGAAGAAAATGAAGAAGAGAAGAAGAGAAGAAGAGAAGAAAAAAAGAAGAGAAGAAGAGAAGAAAAGAAGAAGAGAAGAGTGGGAGCCTCCCCCCATGCCATGGGTGCGGAGCGGCCCGAGGAGAAGAAGATAGAAGACGCCGCGGAGGAGATGCTGGACGAGAACGCCGGAGGAAGAACCAGAAGAACCAGAAGAACCAGAAGATGAAGGAAGATAGAAGAAAGAAGAAGCATTTAAATAAAGGAATTGTCAAAAACTGTCTCTTGTCATTTTTAACATTTTTGACAGTTTTTTAGTGAAATGGTAGGGATAAGTACCCCCTTACCATTGGTTTCTGTGCAGAGCTGCCCCAGATTTTGCATTCCAAAGGTTTTAGCAAATCAACCCCTAAAGCCTAGTAGACACTATTTTTTTCTTTTTCAACCCAGCAGGACTCGGGAGGAGCCGCTGTACTATGGACTAACTATCCGGTGTTAGTACAGCAATCTCCCCTGCTGTTCTATTGTGTTCTGACAGAGGGATACCCCTCCCGCCAGAACACACCGGCCTGCCTGATCGGGAGTCGATCGGCAGACCTTTTTCAGTCATGCCCCTTCTGTCAGACCGACTGCAGCACACACGAGCCGAATGTTTCTACTGAACCGGCTAATGCTGAATGACATTCGGCCCATGTGTACTAGACTTAAGTGTATGGATAATTTGTCACGATGCACGCCAGGACATAGCTGTACTTGAATGATCATAGTGTGATAGTGAGAATATACACCTTTACATGTGTAGATGGAAAGATTCCTTTGAGGTCAGAGAGGTTGATTTACCAAAGAAAGAAATAATGTGTAAGGGAAAACCTGTTTTTTTTTTTTTTTCTTTTTTATTCCCCATGCATTGGATTATGTATTCAAAGTAGGCACAGCTTCACCAAACTAAATAAAAATGATGCAAAGTGAACATTCTCCACTTGTTTAGTAAATCAACCCCAGTGGAGCTAGCTGCTTACATACCATTTACATGTGCCAGAATTTAAAATTATTATAATAAATCCAAATATTACAGTGCATACATTTCTTTTTACATTATATTTGCAATGCTTCTGATGCAGGATATGGGCTTATGGGAATTTTTAAAATTATAATTGAAGAAGTAAATTGGAAAAATGATGGTGTCTTGTTTTCTTGTAAATAATAGCCCCAGGACAAGGATATTCATTTGGTTTCTGATAATATCCTTGCAATAAGATAGCTATTCCTATGTTCATCTATTGGAATGTGCATGTTTATGAATGTGGGAGAGAACCATCATGATTATACCAGTAAGGGAGGGAGAACAGCATCTTATTAACCCCTTCTTTAGTAAATCATCATTAAACTGTTAAAACTTCAGTGATTTATTGGACAAAAAAAATTCTATTGGCCTTAAAACATGAATTCTCAAAATAATTCTGATAAAAACAATATGTTGTCAATAACAGTACAGGCATCCACATATTTACTATGATATAGAACGAGTCATTTTTTCAGTATCAGTCGGCTACTTTACTTTGTCTTTAGATGTCGCTATAAACTTTTGTGATAATAGTAAGTGACATAAGTAGGATTGTGTAATAACTGGAATCTGAAACAAATGGAAGTGCCATACTTCTAGTGTGTATTGTGTTTTGAAACAAAACATATTTTCTATTATTAACAACCATTTGTATTTCTAGTGTCATGTCATTTTAAAGAGTGAACACAGATGTATCATTCCATTTGATAGTCAGGTGTCCTATGTTAAACTTTGCTATTACTGCAAATGGAAACAACTTTGTAACAAGTTTGTAACCAAGTTTAGATGCCTAAATGCATTGAGATGCTGCCATGTGATTGGCTGTTTGTGTTACCATGCAATTGCACAGGTTTACTTAATAAAGTGGTCGGTGAGTGTATGTTATGTATAATGTCCAACAATATACATTTCTTTTATTTGATATCCAGTATATTGTGTTCATTCATTTGTCACACTTTTCTATACCGTGTACTGCAATAAAAATAGTGATTTTGTTCAGTTGGATGTATTTATGGGTTCCCGATAGTTATCAATAGAGTCACTTATATAGAAATAAATATTTCTGCTTTCTTACATAGGATGATACCCGGGGTTACCATTTTAGAAGGTAGTATACTTTGCCAGTTCCCCACTATTTCTAAGTTCATAAACTTATTTGTCTTCAAAAATGACCCCATTCATGAACAGGTACATTGGCTAGTATCGGTATAAAAAAGGGAGAAAGGCTGGTGCCATGGAAGTTGGCTAAAACATGCAGGTTTAAAAATCCAACACATTTCAGCCATCAGACCCTAATCATGATTAAGGCCTGATGGCAGAAACGCGTTGGCATTTTAGACTGTTGTTCACCTGCATTAATAAAACAATGTTTTAGCCGACTTCCATGGCACCAGCCTTCCTCCCTTTTTTGCAGGGATTGTACATGGAGGTTTGCAGAGATTTCCCAGGCTGTGTGCCGTGTTCTTGAGGCTCACCAGGCATTACACAGGAGGTAGTAACTCGGATGTACCTGTTCCATTGACTGGTATATCTTAAAATAAGACTAGAAATTCCTTATGAATGCAAAATATGAACATCCTCAGCAAATGATATGAAGAGAAAACAATCCAGTGATTCCTTACTTTGCCTTTTTTCCAGTAGACGGGGTCACTCATATTGATAAATGTTTCAGGGATGTAATCTGGGCCTTTCATAATTGAAACTGTTCTAGACCAACTAAATGAAGAATTAATAAAATAATAGTTCCGTAAAATAAGATCGGATGGAACTTCTCTTCTCTCATTAAAGTAGATATCACCACCGTGTGGGTTCTTGTAATAAAAATTTCTCACATATTTGTGCAGCTTTCCATGGAAGACATAAAGACACAGTTATACACAGTATATACAGATATAAGATAACAAAAAAAGACAGTCACTTCCAGCACTAAGGGGTTTTCTAAAGTGAAGGGCAACAGGGACATCGGTAGCTCAGGACTGGGTGGATGCTGCCTTCCTCAGATGGGGTGATCCGATAGATACTAAATGTAAAGAAATGTCCCACACTCTGCTTGAGTACTTTTATCCTATACCACTTCCTCCATGTCTGAATATAGATATCAGGTATTCCAACCGCTAACAACCACAAAACAAGGCAATACTTGTTTGGTTGCTGGACATTAACTGTTTTATTGAAAAACACAGGTAATACTCTGGATGTTATTGACCCACCAAAGAAACCATCTTTTTTTCACAATCTGACTGGTTATTTTCCTTGCAAGAAGTGTTTGGTCTGTCAATATAATACCTGTGGTAGAAGGGCGAGCCATGATTTTACCTCTACTGTAACTGGCCGTACATATGCAATCAAGCAATTTTGCACATGTGCTACCACCGGGATCGTCTACCTGCTAACCTGTCCTTGTGGCAAACAATATGTGGGCCGTACTATTAGATCTTTTACTGTACGTGTCTCAGAGCATATTAACCTTATCAAGGCAGGTAGCACCAAACACACCGTCCCGAGGCATTATAGGGAGTGTCATGATAGAAACCCTGCTGGCACTCAGTTCCTTGTCATAGATAAATATACGGCCCCATGGCGGGGGGGGTCGACTCTTAGGGGTGTCTCTCGTTTAGAGACGTACTGGATTTATGAATTGGGGTCCCATTTTCCGCAGGGTATTAATGTTGAATGGGACATTAATTCCTTTATTAATCAGGCGTGAATTAGACTTGATCTCTCTATGTTTTTTTAATTTAATTAATCTTAATATGTATGCTAATTTGATAAGAGATGACTTCGGTATTTTTATGTAGCGTTATGGTACTTTTGGACTCTTTCTAATTGCATTCATGCTAATATACTGTGCATGCCATTTTACCATTCTTTGTTGTACATAATATTGGTCTGATGCCCCCTATTGGCAGTGTCCGGTAGGTTTTTTATCTGAATCTATTATTTAGATTATAAGTTAAGGTATTGTTGTTCTATGATTTATATTTTGAACAACTGGTTTTAACTTGATTGATTTTTTAAGAATATTTTTTAAATATGATTTAAGGTGCCCATAAGTTCCCATAATTTCAGCACTATATCCATCTTTGCTGACATTTTTTTGTCCCTTCCGCCCCTCTAATAGGAGGTTGGGATCCACTTCCTGTGTTTTGGTTATTGTGCTGGATGTAGTTAATCCTGTTGAGAACGAGGCTTGGTTAAAGGCCTGGAGCGCACCGCCATCGCTATCCGATATGCACGTGACGTCATCGCGTCACTCGACGGCTGATCGAAAACGAGGCTTGGATAATACCATTGGAGCGCATGGATGTTAACTATGGGCGTGATGTCATCACGCCACCGTGCTCTAACGTGGCTCAACACTGAGTGTGGAGCGCAGCTGTAATGAGGCGCCCCCATCTATTGGATAGAGCGATTGAAAATGAGGCTTGGTTACGGATCTAACCATCCGGACCAAAGCCAATTTATACAATAATACACATTAGCCTTGTGGTTCGGATCTCACACTAGTTTATATGATTTTGGTATCTAATCTATAGATGTGTGGCTTTTAGAACTTTTCTATATGCCCCCCTGACCGGAAATGGGGTCATCCTAATCACTTCCGGTTTTCGGACACTTCCAGTAGGGGGTCATTTTTGTCTATAAATAGAGCGGTGGGGTGAGAGGGTTCCACACCCCAGAAGACGACCTTTTGAGTTGAAACATGTCGGGTGGACCCCTCACAACTACTGCTACAAGATATTACATGCTTGTTTGATCTGCAAAATATGTGAGTTTGTTTTTTATTGCTATTTTTAATAAATCCAAGTTAATACGTTATTACACTATGTGAGTGTTTTTCATCTCTCACATGTTATACGAATCTCTCGCTTGGCTTATGGTGGTGTGATTATTATTGAGGAAGTCGTGCTGATTACTCCCCCCCCCTTCCCTCCGTTGGTGCGGTGATGACATCTGACCAGACAATACATCTAGACCAATTGGTCATCAAGCCTTTTTGACCTGTTTTGGCATATGCTATTTCAGGCCACTACCTCTGGTAAGCCTCCATATCTTCTGGTGATGGTCCTGGCACCGTTTTCAAATTTCTGTGCACCTCTGGTCGTTTATGGTCCATTCATCTACCAGGCTACCGGGTTTAATTGATCTTCCTGCACGTACAAGAAAAGCAACTGCATACTACTTACACACTGTTATCACAGATTTTTCTTCTTGGTGTTATGGACTCTATATTTGATTTTGTCTTTTGATGTTTAATCTATTTAAACACATATATATAATATTTTTTCACCAGTCACTGTCACAAGTGTTCACGTGAGATTTTCATTATTTGATGGTATTCAACTGTATTATTTTTACATGTTTGTTCAATAAAATGTATATTTTTTATATTAACCGTTGTCGGTATTGCTCACCTCTAAACAGATACACTATCCCCCTTTAAAATCCCACTATTCTTCAGAGCGAGCTATGTCTCCCTCTTCACATTTTCCTATCCATATTAGGGACTGGGAGTAATGTTTCTGTTTCTGGAAATTGTCCAACTATTTATATACATGCAATGCATTCTATATAGGGAAAACCAGACAGCATATCTATAGTATGCAAATTGGTAATCAATTTTTGCCACTCGGTAGACATATGTCCAAACATGGCTACCAGATGCCCAAATTGTCCTTCATCGCCCTTCACCGAATACACATTCCGGTCAGGGGCGACGATTGGAAGTCCCTCCTTCAGCGGGAGCAGAGGTGGATATTCAGGCTGCAGGTAACAGTTTGTTCAGGCCTGAATGAGTCTCTTTTGCCCCGTTTCTGAAGGGTTTTGAATCAGGTAAAACACAGTAATTCTCCTTATATATCTATATTAGTATAATCAGGCCCAGTGCTTTATTGGAATATTTCAGTGCCATTTAGGAGTTTTCTTTTATTCTTTTTAAACGTTGATTGTATAACATTCTCATGTATACTGTTTATTAAGGTTTTATTGTTCAAGTGTAATTTGGGCTTGTTACATTCATACAATCTTTTTAATTTATTGCTTCTGGCATTGCAGGTCCTGACTGTGCGGCTTGTGCTTCTGGCGACTGCACTCCTGGGGTTTTCCCTCCTTCTTTCTGGCCAATAGGGGCCTCACAGCAGGCAGGGGGAATGACGGTGTCAGGGAAGGATTCATCCGCTGGTAAGATATATCGTTTGGCATGCAGTACTGGGGTCCACCAGCAGGTGTCTCCTGGCAGTGTTGAACTGTCGGGAGAATATTTCCCTGCTGGTGTCATTTCATCTTTTGGCCGCAGTACTGACCTCCACCAGCGGATGGATCCTGGCAGTATGGAGCAGACAACTCTCCCTGCGCTCAGGTGTGACTTGAAGTCAATCACAGTCAGTCCTATAAATACCCGGCAAGCCCTCATATGCTTGGCTTGGTATCTCTCTCCTTGAGCCCTGACCTTGTTCGCCTGTTACCCGATCCTGAGCCTGCATCTGACCTTGTGCCCGAGCTTATCCTGACCCGATCCCTTCTGTGTTCCTGTACCCTTCAGCCCGATCCATCTCCTTTCTGTCCTGTTGGTTCCCTGTCCCTCATTTACTGATCTTCCTGTGTATGACCTTGGCTTGGCTAAACGTTTATGTCTCTGGTATATCCCTTGTTCTTGCTGACCTGCTGTGTATGACCCTGGCCTGGCTGACATCTGTGATTCCGGTATTGCCCCTTGCTGTAGATATTGTTGTTTGTAGTGGGTTTGTTGTGTTGGTGTTGCACTGTTTGTATTTCCTGAATTATCACCTATTTTAATAAATATCACTATTCACTTACATGTGTTTTGGGTTATCTCTGTGCAGTCCACACAGTCTGGTCTACTAGTCTCCTGACAGTATACCAAGGCATCCCTGACCAGACGTGGCTGCATTGAGAAACCATCCTGGTTAGGTCTGCTAATATGGATTGCAATGAAATAATTTATTATTCTCTGCTAGCAGAAGAGGATGGTGAATATTGTGGCCAGATTTTAAAAAGGTGGACTAGTGACCAGCTGATGGAAACTATCCGATTAACTCATTCCCTAGTGGATCAGGGGTGTATGTCATTTGAAGATGCTCAGCCCCTGATCCAGTTATGTGCTAAACTAGCCCTTTCATGCATTCCCGAAGGAAGCAATGATTTTTCTCCCCCCTTCAATTATGGCCAAGTTGAATCCCTGATTTGGTTGTTAGAGGATGATCCAGCCTATTTCATGGAACACTATTCCTCCTGTTCACAGCAGGTGTTGTCTAGTTGCATCCAGTCAGTGCAATCCTTGATTAGTCAGGCTGTGTGCGAATCAGCGTTTGTTCAACCTGTGCTGCAGGCATGGTCAGATCTCCTGTCTTTAGCTAAGCCACAATATTCCAGCCCTACCATTAATCACCTGCCTTCCCAAAAATCTATCTCCCCGTCGCCTATGGTAACCTCAGCTACAGCCCAGTTTACTCAACCCCCTACCAAATACTACCACCCAGTCTCCAAGTGTAGCACCTATCCCGCCTTCAATCCACCTGTCTCTTCTCCTCCACCTGTAACAGTCCCACAAAACCCCTCTCTAGCTACAGTTCCTTGGTCTTCCTTCGATCCAGCTACTTTCTTTTCTTACAGCCCTGCACCTACATACAAAACTGCACGGGCTAAACCAAAAAATAAACAAATTCTTTCCTACCCACACGATCCTGCCAGTAACCCAACTTGCTTCCACACCAACTAACCCACCTGATTCTGCCAAACCTCTGCCTGCTACCCAGTCTGACGTTCCAGTGCCTGCTACCCAGTCTGACGTTCCAGTGCCTGCTACCCAGTCTGACGTTCCAGTGCCTGCTACCCGGTCTGACGTTCCAGTGCCTGCTACCCGGTATGACGTTCCAGTGCCTGCTACCCGTTCTGACGTTCCAGTGCCTGCTACCCGGCCTGACGTTCCAGTGCCTGCTACCCGGCCTGACGTTCCAGTGCCTGCTACCCGGCCTGACGTTCCAGTGCCTGCTACCCGGCCTGACGTTCCAGTGCCTGCTACCCGGCCTGACGGTCCAGTGCCTGCTACCCAGCCTGACGGTCCAGTGCCTGCTACCCAGCCTGACGGTCCAGTGCCTGCTACCCAGCCTGACGGTCCAGTGCCTGCTACCCAGCCTGACGGTCCAGTGCCTGCTGACCGGTCTGATGACCTTGTGTCCATGTTCCAGCCTAAAGTTTTGCTACCAGTGTTCCAGTCTGACGCTTCAGTGACTACTGTCCAGTCCGATGTACCTATTGTTCAGCCTGGTATGCCAGCACCTGCTGTTCTGCCCGATGTGCCAGCGCCTGTGTCTGCTGCCCAGTCTAAAGTTCCAGTACCCGCTGCCTGGTCTGCTGTCTCGGTGCCGGCTTTCCAGTCCGCTTTCCAGCCTGATGTGCCAGTGTCTGCTACTCAGCCAGTTGTGCCAATGCCTGTGTCCGCTGCCCAGTTTGAGGTCCCAGTGCCTGTTGCTCAGCCCGAAATCCCAGTGTCCATGTTCCAGTCTGACGCTCCAGCGACTACTGACCAGTCCGATGTACCTGTTCAGCCTGTTGCGCCAGTACCTGCTGTTCTGCCTGATGTGCCAGCGCCTGTCTTTGCTGTCCAGCCTGAAGTTCCAGCACCTGCTGCCCGGTCTGATGTCTCGGTACCCACTTTCCAGCCTGATGTGCCCACTGTTCAGCCTGATGAGCCTACTTTCCGGTCTGATGTGCCCATCCTCCAGCCTGATATCCTGGTACCTGTCTTCCAGCCTGATGTCGTGATGTTGGTATCTCAGCCTGAGGTTTCGGTGCCCATGTCTCTGCCTGAAGTTTCGGTGCCTGTGTTTCAGCCTGGAGTTTCGGTGCCTGTGTCTCAGCCTGCTGAATCGGCGCCCGTTACCCAGTCTGTTGAATCGGTGCCCGTTACCCGGTCTGCTGAACTGGTGCCCGTTACCCAGTCTGCTAAACCGAAGTCCGTCACTTTGCCTGTCAAGCCAGTATCCGTTATCCGGCTTGCCGAACCAGTGCCCAGTGTCCAGCTCGCTGAGTCGGGGCCTGTTACCCAGCCCACTGGGCCGGGGTCCGTTACCCAGCTTGCTGAGTCGGTGCCTGTAATCCGGCCTGCCCTTACGGTGCTCGCTGTTCGGCCTAATGTTCCGGAGCCTGCTGTCCAGCTCGATGACCCGGAGCCTGCTGCCCAGCTCGATGACCCGGAGCCTGCTGCCCAGCTCGATGACCCGGAGCCTGCTGCCCAGCTCGATGACCCGGAGCCTGCTGCCCAGCTCGATGACCCGGAGCCGGCTGCCCAGCTCGATGACCCGGAGCCGGCTGCCCAGCTCGATGACCCGGAGCCTGCTGCCCAGCTCGGTTTGTTCCTGTCCGCTGCCCAGCTCAATGACTCTGATGTGCCAGCTGTCTGCCTGGATGGGCCTGATGACCAGCCTTCTTCCACCATTCTGCCTGATGCCATAGACTATGGACAATTAAGACTAGTTGGAGATTCCGGAGGCCGCTCCTTTAGGGGGGGGTACTGTCAGGAAAGGATTCATCTGCTGGTAAGATATATCGTTTGGCATGCAGTACTGGGGTCCACCAGCAGGTGTCTCCTGGCAGTGTTGAACTGTCGGGAGAATATTTCCCTGCTGGTGTCATTTCATCTTTTGGCCGCAGTACTGACGTCCACCAGCGGATGGATCCTGGCAGTATGGAGCAGACAACACTCCCTGCGCTCAGGTGTGACTTGAAGTCAATCACAGTCAGTCCTATAAATACCCAGCAAGCCCTCATATGCTTGCCTTGGTATCTCTCTCTTTGAGCCCTGACCTTGTTCACCTGTTACCCGATCCTGAGCCTGCATCTGACCTTGTGCCCGAGCTTATCCTGACCCGATCCCTTCTGTGTTCCTGTACCCTTCAGCCCGATCCATCTCCTCTCTGTCCTGTTGGTTCCCTGTCCCTCATTTACTGATCTTCCTGTGTATGACCTTGGCTTGGCTAAACGTTTATGTCTCTGGTATATCCCTTGTTCTTGCTGACCTGCTGTGTATGACCCTGGCCTGGCTGACATCTGTGATTCCGGTATTGCCCCTTGCTGTAGATATTGTTGTTTGTAGTGGGTTTGTTGTGTTGGTGTTGCACTTTGTATTTCCTGAATTATCACCTATTTTAATAAATATCACTATTCACTTACATGTGTTTTGGGTTATCTCTGTGCAGTCCACACAGTCTGGTCTACTAGTCTCCTGACATATGGCACCAGTTGCCAATCTTTGTATCCCTTTTGTTTTTGTGTTCCCAATGGCGGCCTTCTTTTTGCTGGGCGCCGGAGAGAGCACTTCCCTGCCGGCGGCATCCTGGGATCACTCTGGGCGTCCTTTGGCATGCTGCGCATGCGCGAGCTGAGTCTCAACGTTCGCAGCATATTATGACGTCACACGCATTGCGGAGGAAGTGACAGTGGCGGGTTTTCCCTTTCCAGGACGCTGGGGAGACCACGTGGGGGCCGCCCATGATGGCGGCTCTGTCCCCCATTACTTCCCATAGGAGGGGGGTGGGTTGGATGGTTGGGAGGGGGGCGGTGCTCTAGGTCTAGGATCTCATTCCCTCCTCCACTCTAGACCAATATATATAAGCTCAGGGGCACCCAGGACCTTTCTCAGATCCCAGGCAGCGACGACCAGGAACAGACTCACATTCCTAATTGTGCTAAAAGTAAGTAATGTCCTTCATATCGATGGGTAGGCACTGAACTTTTGAGCATGTCTAATAGATTTACCCATAATTACTATATATCATCTGTTCTCTAGGTCTTTTATGCCCTGCTACCTGCATGCTACTATTGATGAATTAATAGTACTACCCTCCTCTATTAGGTAATCCTCCTTTGCTCTTCTCCTTTTTCCCTTTCCCATCCATACATCCCGGTTTTTCTCCATTTTTGGGGCGCTCTTTCTCACTTTCTTTCACTGTAGTCGCTCTCCATTTTTTTTTTCTCACGTTTCATATTTTTTGCACTGTATGGTTTGCCCTTGTGTGGTTTTGTTTCGTTCGCTCACCTTTTTCACTTTCACCATGGGTTTTTTCCATCTACTTCAGAACTGGCAAGATCCAGCTCTGTCCTAATTCATTTTTTTTTTTCACACCTTACCCACCCCTTCCCCTTGCCTCTCTCTTCCGTCACTTATATTCGCCCTTCTCACATTTTATTCCGTCATTTTTTATAGTCATTCACTTTCACCTTTTACTCTTTGTCCAGGATAAGTGATACCTTTTCTAATTCATGATTATTATTATTATATAATTCCACAGTGGCCCTGGGGATTGATTTTTGGGGTCTTGTTCCTGGTTCCCGGCCCCACCTTGCTCCCCCCCCCCCCTTGGTGGGGCAGCCTCGTGTGGGCCCTTTCATTGGCTTTTTGGATGGCCTGCTTCTGTGTGGTCGTCCGGGGGGTTCTGGTCGTACAGCCGGGATCTTCGAGCAATCTCTGGGCACAGTACCTAGGAGGCGACCTTTACAGCCGTCAGTGGTAAATAGGATCTTATAACTGCACTTGGTGTGTTAATATCATTTTTATTTAAATGTATGCATTTTTACAATCCATTCTTTTTGTAGAGTTCTTTTACTCCTTTCCCTCAGAAGAAGACCTCTACTGTTAATGGTCGAAACGCGTCGGGGTTCACCAGTATGACTGTATATACCTATATCATGCTATGTTGTTTATGTACCTGTACGGTTGTATCACCATGATGTATGTGCAATGGCCTCATCCACAGAGCTCGTGTTTTAACATTTTTTCATGCAATTGTATGATAATACTTTTTCAATAAAATTTATTTCAATTTCAATGCAACACAAAACCCCATGGGGACATTTCTTTCCAATCGATATTCTATTGGGGCGTGCAGAAACCGTTATCTCACTATTTGTATCGCTTCCCCTTCAGGATAAAAAATTTAATGACTAACACCACCCAGTATGAGGGCCTGGATCTGACCCTGGGACCTTTGGGGTATCTGGTTGCTGCTCTTCTCGCTGTGCCACCTGAGATGCCGGACATCTCCCGCTCTGATCCCACAATGTTCCATTGTAACTTGTTCCTGATGAACTTTGAACTCATTGCTCCTCCCTGTATCACCATGATGTATGTGCAATGGCCTCATCCACAGAACTCGTGTTTTAACATTTTTTCATGCAATTGTATGATAATACTTTTTCAATAAAATTTATTTCAATTTCAATTTGAATTTTTGTCTGCAACACAAAACCCCATGGGGACATTTCTTTCCAATCTAATTTTTTATCCTCCACTTTATTGGCTCCCTTTGAAGGACTCCTTTGCCTCCCCTCCAACACTATATTTACCAAAAGTATTGGGACACCTGCCTTTACACACACATGAACTTTAATGGCATCCCAGTCTTAGTCCGGAGGGTTCAATATAGAGTTGGCCCACCCTTTACAGCTATAACAGCTTCAATTCTTCTGGGAAGGCTGTCCACAAGGAGTGTGTCTATGGGAATGTTTGACCATTCTTCCAGAAGCGCATTTGTGAGGTCATTCACTGATGTTGGATGAGAAGGCCTGGCTCGCAGTCTCCGCTCAAATTCATCCCAAAAGTGTTCCATCGGGTTGAGGTCAGAAATCTGTGCAGGCTAGTCAAGTTCCTTCACCTCAAACTCGCTCATTCATGTCTTTATGGACCTTGTTTGTGCACTGGTCCAAATCATTTGGTGGAGGGGGGATTATGGTGTGGGGTTGTTTTTCAGGGGTTGGGCTTGGTTTCTTAGTTCCAGTGAAGGGAACTCTTAAGGCGTCAGCATACCAAGACATTTTGGACAATTTCATGCTCCCAACTTTGTGGGAACAGTTTGGGGACGGCCCCTTCCTGTTCCAACATGACTGCCCACCAGTGCACAAAGCAAGGTCCATAAAGACATCCATTACCCCTGATTGGAGATCTCATTGGCACCTAAATGATTTGTGGCTCAGATTTGAACCTACTAAATCTCTTATGGGAAGCACATAAATCAGTCATTAGGGGCCTCCACATTCAAGAAGCATCCACCATCATGAAAGTTCATTTATCATCCCAACTCATTCTCCAACTCCAGATCTCAGAAACTAGATTGCAGGCCCGTCCGGCACTCCTTACATTATAGAAGATTGTATATAGCTAAAGTATGTCGATCTAAGTAAATTTAAAAAACACATTTACCGTGATATTTCTATGACAAAAGTAACATAGTTACATAGTAGGTGAGGTTGAAAAAAGACACAAGTCCATCAAGTCCAACCTATGTGTGTGATTATGTGTCAGTATTACATTACATATCCCTGTATGTTGTGGTCATTCAGGTGCTTATCTAATAGTTTTTTGAAACCATCAATGCTCCCCACTGAGACCACCGCCTGTGGAAGGGAATTCCACATCCTTGCCGCTCTTACAGTAAAGAACCCTCTACATAGTTTGAAGTTAAACCTCTTTTTCTTCTAATTTTAATGAGTGGCCACGAGTCTTGTTGAACTCCTTTCCATGAAAACGTTTTATTCCTATTGTTGGTTAACAATTCCGGTATTTATGTATTGTAGGGTCACCAGTCCGGTATTTATACATTGAAATCATATCCCCTCTCAAGCGTCTCTTCTCCAGAGAGAATAAGTTCAGAGCTCACAACCTTTCCTCATAACTAAGATCCTCCAGACCCTTTATTAGCTTTGTTGCCCTTCTTTGTACTCGCTCCATTTCCAGTACATCCCTCCTGAGGACTGGTGCCCAGAACTGTAACAGAGTGAACTCGCTTTAAGCGAAACGACTCAAAGACAAAACCCGCCAGGTCACACCACACACCATTAGGGATCATACGGGTTCCTCTCGAGTTCTCCTGTTTACAGAACTGATCGAAAGTGAAAGTGATTGAAAATTCCACATTTTGAGTTGTCAACAGAACAGGAATAGAGGGGGAATCTTCCAATGGGGACACTAGTTCTGGTGACACGCCGGGATTCCCTCACTTTGCAGGTATTTCCTCTCACTTCCTGTATTGGCGATGGAACAGGAAGTGAAGGGAAATCACCCCAATAGGACACTGAGGACAAAAATTAAAAAATAACTGACAGGGGTTATAACCCTTCCTTACTTTATCCAAAATTTAGAAAAAAAAGTTTTTGACCCTTCTATCATACATGCAAACATCTACATTTTTTTTGCTAGAAAATGGCTTAGAACCTGCAAACATTATATATTTTTAAAGAAGAGACCATAGAGAATAAAATGGTGGGTTTTGCATATTTTTATGTCACGCGATATTTGAGCAGTTTTTTTTCAATCGCGTTTTATTTGGAACAAATACACTTTAATGAGTTTTAGTGCAGACAAACACAAAATAATTCCCACATTTCTGGTAAAATACAATAAATGATGTTAAGCTGAGTAAATAGATACCTAACATGTCAGGTTTTATAATTGCACACGCCCATGGAACTGCGCCAAACTGCAGTACCTAAAAATCTCCATAGGAGGCACATTAAAAGCCTTCAGAGGTCACCAGCTTAGAGTTGCACAGGAGGTCTGGAGGGAAATTTATTGCTCAGGCTCTGATGTTCGTGGTGATATCTCACATGTGTGGTGCGATCGCCGTTCACATGAGAAAAGAGGGCGGGGATGCTTTCATCTTTTTAAAATTATTTTATTTATAACTTTTTTGGCCCAAAATCTGCATTTTTTCACTTGTAAAGCAGAACTCCGGGAAAACATTTTTTCATGTTCTCGTTGCTGATCTCCTACCTTTACCAACTATTATTATTATTATTATACGAGATTTATATAGCGCCAACAGTTTACGCAGCGCTTTACAATGTATAAGGGGGACAACACAATTACAGTACAGTTCAATACAAAAGGTACCGGAGGGCCCGGCTCGTAGAGCTTACATTCTAAAGGGAGGGGGAGGTGGTACAAAAGGTAATAGCTGCAAAGAATGATTTGATGGGGGTGGCTCAGGGACAGTTAGGTGGGTGTGGGGTAGGCTTCCCTGAATAAGTGAGTTTTCAGGGATCTCCTAAAGGTGGACAGGGTAGGGGCTGATCAGACATACTGGGGCAGGGAATTCCAGAGGATAGGAGAGGCTCTGGAGAAGTCCTGAAGACGAGCATGGGAGGAGGTAACAAGAGATCTAGAGAGCAGGAGGTCCTGGGAGGAGCGGAAGGAACGATTTGGGCGATATCTGCAGATGAGGTTGGTGATGTAGATGGGGGCGATGTTGTGAATGGCCTTGTATGTTGTGGTTAGCATTTTGAATTTTACACGGTGGGGGAGGGGAAGCCAGTGAAGGGATTGGCAGAGAGGAACAGCAGTCACGGATCGATCAGTGAGGTGTATTAGTCTAGCAGCAGCATTCATAATAGACTGAAGGGGGGAGGAGCCTGCTTAAGGGTCGGCCATTAAGGAGAGAGTTGCAATAGCCGAGGCGGGAAATAATCAAGGAGTGAATAAGTTGCTTTGTGGTGTCATTAGTCAGGAAGGGTGGAATTCTGGAGATGTTGAGGTTAAGGCGGCAGGATTTAGCCAGTGATTGGATATGGGGGCTAAAGGAGAGGTCAGAGTCAAGGATTACACCCAGCACCTTGGCATGTGTGGAGGGACCAAAGGTTGTGTTGTTGATATTAATGGTGAAGGCACAGGAGGGGGACCGTGAAGGAGGAAATATAACAAGATCAGTTTTAGAAAGATTAAGTTTGAGGAAGTGGTGTGACATCCATACCGATATGTCATTCAGCAAGTTTGAGATCCGTGAGGAGATAGTGGGGATGAGTTGAGGAGTGGAGAGATAGATCTGTGTGTCGTCAGCATAGAGGTGGTATTGGAAGCCATCAACTGGCCCAGGGAAGAGGTATAGAGTGAGAAAAGGAGAGGCCCAAGGACGGAGCCTTGGGGTACCCCAACAGAAAGAGGAAGGGGAGCGGAGGAGATGGAGTTGTAAGTGACACTGAAAGTGCGCTGAGATAGGTAGGAGGAGAACCATGTTCTTCTGAGCTCTGTAGTTCCTCTGCAATAACCTGCTGATCTTGCTGATAAACCGTTATTGCCTGGTGATTTCCTGTTTGTAAGACCGCTGGCTGCTATTCCTCCTGTACTCCCAGCCAGCGGTCTTGTCACTGCCCACCTGTAGTTCTGTAAAGTGGGGAGAGGGACTTGTATTTCCGCCTGGCTCGCTGTAGTGGGCAGAGGGGGTCTCCCCGGTCTGTGCCGCCTATTAAGGTGGTGTCCTCCTCCTTTGCTCCCTGCTCCTCCCTGCCATCACCGCCCCCCCATTGCCACCGCCCGCCATCTCTCTCCAGTGCAGAGCGGGGAGAGTTACCACAGATCATCGGGATGACAGAGCTGATCTCGGGCTGACAGTTGTTGTTGGTGAAAACACCTCCCTGTACCGGCATTGGAACAGTGTGCTCTGCGCTGTCTATCACAGTGCCGGTACAGGGAGGTGGGGCTGTATGGCGAGCGGTGATTTCACCAACAACAAATGTCATCCCGAGATCCGCTCTGTCATCTCGATGATCTCTAACTATCCCTGCTCTGCACTGATGAGCACTGATATGCTGCACTGATAAGCTGCACTGATGGCCACTGATAAGCTGCACTGGTGAGACCGCACTGATGGGCACTGATAAGCTGCACTGATGAGGCTGCACTCATGAGCACTGATAAGTTGCACTGATGAGCACTGATAAGCTGCACTGATGAGGCTGCACTGATAAGGCTGCACTGATGAGCACCGGTAAGCTTCACTGATTAGCACTGATATGCTGCACTAATAAGGCTGCACTGATGAGCACTGATAAGCTGCACTGATAAGCTGCACTGATGAGCTGCACTGATAAGCAGTGGACACCATCCACTGCTTTACTGGCACCGTCCTCTGCCAAATATCTGTAGGAGGGGTTTCCAACATCCCTGCAAAGTTTAATTTTTTTACAGTATGTCTTATTTTCAGCTTGATGTGTATTATATGTGACGTTACATATCACAGAGACCGATGTTGTGCTAATATTGTAGTTTATTGAGATTTTCATACATTAGAGGGTTCCACCATTATTGATTAGTAAATTAGAGCTGCACTTTTTTTTTTTTTTTTCTCATGGTGACATTTACTTGTATCACACGCTGATGTAAAGCAGCATGTCTCGGCTCTCTCTGTGGTGCGGGTAGGGATGTGCTCCTATACATCATACAAGCACTGATTACTGATAGAAAGATCTCAAAGCTGCATGAGGAGGAGGAATATTTCTAATACTGAATTACAGCAGAGTACAGAGTGTATAATATATCATTATGGGATGTGTGTACAGTTCAGTAATGATTACATGAATCATATAAGGGAAATATGTTGCTGTGTCTGGAGAGGAGATCACAGACATACTTTACAGTTATAAGAATTTCCCCTCACTGTCTGTGTTGTGCTCAGCAGTGTGTCTACAGAATGAGGGGCGTGATTTATGGTGAAGTGGGCGTGTTCACATTTACATGTACAGGCCTCGTGTCCCCTCCCACATTCACTGCAATTTGCAAAGCATGATGGGAAATGTAGTTTAATGACAGTGTAAAGAGAGGGGAGAGGATATGATGTCATCACTGTCCTAACAGATCCTCCCGGGCAGAATACAGGATACATTTTTTGAACTACAGAGCTGAAAATTCAATTTGACTTTTCTCTTCAATGGTAAAGAATTTCACAAATGTAATAACTGTTTAGTGTTTTGTGTGTGTGGGGGAGGGGGTGTACTAATGGGGGATTTTTTTTGCCAATCCCGGAGTTCTGCTTTAAAAATACAAAAAGACCTCTGGCCGTAAAGGAGGTAAGGTGAGCTAGATGGGATCACTCTTCAGTGGTCACACTCTAAACATTAGAGCTCCCCCTAGCTGCAGCCTGGTAATAGCATTGCTAGGAGGTCTATTCATTGAGCTGCTCCATACTTCCCGTCTTTAACCACTTCCCACCCACCATATAGCAAAATGACAGCCAGGAAGTGGTTTCATTATCCTGACTGAGAGTCATGTGACATCCAGCAGGATAAGCCGCGACACACCGAATTCTGACACACCGCATCTCCGATCGATGTAAAGAGCCTCTGATGGAGACTCTTTACCACGTGATCAGCTGTGTCCAATCACATCTAATCACAGTGTAAACAGGAAAAGCCGTGTATCACACTGACAGGCGTGAGTAGAGGAGAGCCAATCGGCTGCTCTCCTAACAGGGGGGTCTGATTGATTATCAGTGCAGCCCCTCGAAGATGCCCACCCAGGACCATCAGCGATGCCCACCCATCACCACCAAGTAAGCCTACTAGAGCCCACCAGGGATGGCAATCATTGCTCATTAGGGATGGCACTCTGTGCCCATCAGTGATGCCTGCCAGCGCCTCTGATCAGTGCTGCCTATTCGTACCGCACATCAGTGCCACCTCTACGTGCCCTCCAGTGCCACCTATCAGTGCTGTATATCAGTGCCACCTATCAGTGCTGTATATCAGTGCTGCATATAAGTGCCACCTCATCAGTGCCAATCAGTGAAAGAGAAAACATATTTATTTACAAACTTTTGTAACAGAAATGAAGAAAAACATTTTTTTTTATTTCAAAATCAATCGCTCTTTTTTTATTTGTAGTGCAAAAAATAAAAACTGCAGAAGTGATGAAATACCACCAATAGAAAGCTCTATTTGTGGGGAAAAAATTTTGTTTGGGTACAGCGTCACACGACCGCGCAATTGTCATTGAAAATGTGAGAGCACTGAAAGCTGAAAATTGGTCTGGGCAGGAAGGTGTATAAGTGTCCGGGATTGAAGTGGTTAAAAAAAAAAATCTCCTGACATTTAGGGGTCTTCTAGTAAAATCAGCACACAGTACACACATTACACATTGTTAGGCACATAGGTATCCCTTTCATTGCCCCTAGATGTCATCCCCTTCCCAGCCAGTGTCATTAGTACAGTGACAGTGTATAGTATTAGCACTGATCTCTGTATTAGTGTCACTGGTGATGTCAGTGTCAGCTAGTCAGAGCAAAATATTACAGCGCACACATGCAAAAAAGACATTTACCTCCAGCAAGACTAGTTTAAAACACCTAGACAGCTTCAAAAAACATTATAAAAAAATATGGGGATTTGGTCACACCATATTGCTATATGGTGCTAAGCTCAGTTACTTGAGTGTCAGCTAGTCAGTTCCCACCCAGCGTCCGCCGCACTATCACAGTCCTACTATAAGTCACCGATCACCACCATTACCGGTATAATAAAAAATTCCAGTATATATCCCATACTTTGTAGATGCTATAAAACTTTCACACAAACCTACATATAAAATCTAAATAAATATATTAAAAATTATATATATATATATATATATATATATATATATATATATATACATACACACACACATATATATATATCTATATCGATAGATAGATAGATAGATAGATAGATAGATAGATAGATAGATAGATAGATAGATAGATAGATAGATAGATAGATAGATAGATAGATAGATAGATATTTTTATATGTAATTAAAAAAATGTTAAAAAGTTTTGCATAAAAAAGCAATTTCCAGCGCTATTTAGCACAGCCCTAAATTCAAAAAAATATCCTGGTCATAATGGGGGGGGGGACCTTCCAGAGCTGAAGACGTTAACAAAGTGATTTCCTATGATGGTCAGCTCCCTCTAGTGGCCATAATGAAGTATTTTTCATAAAAGGCTTCACATCAGTAAAAATACAACAATACCGCACTGTGGTCACTAGAGGGAGCCAGTGATCATAGGAAATCACTGTATGAAATAAAATATGGACAACATTCATCACAGCTGGGTGAATTCTTGTCATATTCATTCAACAATTAAAAAAAATGAGAACATTAAGTGATTGCAAAGCTTACATCACATATCAATGAAAGGCAATGACTCCATTTTTATATTTTAATTGTTTTTATTGGAAGTTCTCTTATTGAACAATCAGTTACAAAATAAAAAAATGTTACAGATCACAAGTGACATTGTCCATCCTTGTTTAGATAGACATAGCACATTGACATGGAGTGATAAAACACAATATAAGTGGGATATTTGTGAGACAAGTCCTCCCTGTGTATGGGCCAATAATAAAGGACATCCAGGGACTCACACCCCCCTTCACACACTCATCACAAATATATCACCCTGCTTCTTATATGATGGAGATCAGCCATGGAGTATATCTGAGGTGTATATCAGGGTGTACTTCTTCCCCACATGAGAGCTGTGATGTTCAGCAACATTCATATAGAAGACATTTCCCACACTCAAGGCACTAATACACCTCGAGGGTTGTGTGGGATCCCTGATGTACAGGAAGACAGGACTTCAGTGAGAAACAATTCCCTCACTCAGGACAGGAATATGGCTTCTCCCCCGTGTGAGATCTCTGATGTGTGGAAAGATAGGACTTCCTTGAAAAACATTTCCTGCACTCAGGACAGGAATACGGCTTCTCCCCTGTGTGAGATCTCTGATGTTTGTAAAGATTGGACTTGTCTGAAAAACATTTCCCGCACTCAGGACAAGAATACGGCTTCTCCCCCGTGTGAGATCTCTCATGTGTGGAAAGATTGCACTTGTCTGAAAAACATTTCCCGCACTCAGAACAGGAATACAGCTTATCCCCCGTGTGAGATCTCTGATGTGTGGAAAGATAGGACTTCCTTGAAAAACATTTCCCGCACTCAGGACAGGAATATGGCTTTTCCCCCGTGTGAGATCTCTGATGTGTGGAAAGATAGGACTTCCTTGAAAAACATTTCCCGCACTCAGGACAGGAATATGGCTTTTCCCCCGTGTGAGATCGCTGATGTTTGTAAAGATTGGACTTGTCTGAAAAATATTTCCCGCACTCAGGACAGGAATATGGCTTTTCCCCCGTGTGAGATCTCTCATGTGTGGAAAGATTGCACTTGTCTGAAAAACATTTCCCGCACTCAGGACAGGAATACGGCTTCTCCCCCGTGTGAGATCTCTGATGTGTGGAAAGTTCGGACTTCTGTGAAAAACATTTCCCGCACTCAGAACAGGAAAACGGCTTCTCCCCTGTGTGAGATCTCTGATGTGTGGAAAGTTCGGACTTCTGTGAAAAACATTTCCCGCACTCAGAACAGAAATATGGCTTCTCCCCCGTGTGAGATCTCTGATGTGTGGAAAGACAGGACTTGTCTGAAAAACATTTCCCGCACTCAGAACAGGAATACGGTTTTTCCCCCGTGTGAGATCTCTGATGTAAGGAAAGATGAGTCTTCTGTGAAAAACATTTCCCGCACTCAGGACAGGAATATGGCTTCTCCCCCGTGTGAGAGCGTTGATGTGTGGAAAGATCTGACTTCACTGAAAAACATTTTCCGCACTCAGAACAGGGATACGGCTTTTCAGCCGTGTGAGATCTCTGATGTGTGGAAAGATTGGACTTCTGTGAAAAACATTTCCCGCACTCAGAACAGGAATATGGCTTCTCCCCCGTGTGAGATCTCAAATGTGTGGAAAGATGGGACTTGTCTGAAAAACATTTCCCGCACTCAGAACAGGAATACGGCTTTTCAGCCGTGTGAGATCTCTGATGTGTGGAAAGATTGGACTTCTGTGAAAAACATTTCCCGCACTCAGAACAGGAATATGGCTTCTCCCCCGTGTGAGATCTCAAATGTGTGGAAAGATGGGACTTGTCTGAAAAACATTTTCCGCACTCAGAGCAGGAATACGGCTTTTCCCCCGTGTGAGATCTCTGATGTTTTGAAAGATGAGTCTTCTGTGAAAAACATTTCCCGCACTCAGGACAGGAATACGGCTTCTCTCCTGTATGACATCTTGTATGCTCATTAAGCTTTGATTTATAATGGAAACACTTCCCGCACTCAGTACAGGAAAATCTCTTCTCTGTTGGGAGGACGGCACCGTCCCTCACAGTCTGAGGTTCCTCAGGATAAGAGGAAGACGATGGTCCATCTACACTGTGTGGTGCCGGATGGACATTTGAGGTAGTCGGGTTTTCTCCTGGACTATACTGTGTGATGTCCTCATCTTCTACTTTACAGTCTGGAGACAAAGTGAGACAATCCTCTGAGGTTTTCCTCATCTCCCGTCCATCTACTAAAATAGAAATACAAAGATTATTACTAGACATGAGCAGATTGGTTCCCCTAAATCAGGACTCCGCCCACATCAGGCAGCTTTGTCTCTGAGGATCTTACAATTCCCCCCTCAAGGTAACTAGTAAATGGGTCCTCTGATCTCCTACCAGTTCATTTCTTTATTCATGGACCTTAGTCAGAGAGTGAGGACACAACGAGAACTGTCTTTTATAGGAGTGACAGTGATGAGGGGATTATAGGATGAGTGTCCCCACCCCCTCTATCACTCATTGCCATCTTCCCAACACAAGAAGTCCTGAATTCCCTGATTTAGTCATGAATAACAGCGGGGCTGAGCCCCACCAGAGGTCAGAGAGTGAGGATGGGGGGAGAACAACCAAGATGAAGACTGGACTGATCCTGAAGACCACCATCATTGGGTTATTGGCTCCTCCCTCATTATCACTTTCTATTTAAGGTTAAAAAGTTTATTATCAACATGTTTAAGTCTGTGCCCCAATCACATCGTCAGATATAAAATCAAACCACTATAATCTGATTCCACCCTGAAATGAAATAAGTAATCAGGAAGCTGCTCACATAATACCCAGATATGAGATGTAACAGAATTCCTCCAAAATATGCAGCGCTGGCCCTTTAAATCATATACAAAAAAGTTCCACATGACGTTTCTGTAATGAGTCACAGATGATGTCATCAGGGGCTTGATCACTGATCTAATCCCTGATGTGATGATGTCAGCACGTTGGGCGGAGCATAACACTCTAATGTCATCACGCCCATTGCGGCTGGACCGAGCACCGAGGAGATACACTGTGCATGTCTACTGATGTGTGTGACAGATATTTCTATGTAATAAAGTGAGAGATGTTATAGATCTATACTATATGGAGAGTTCTTCTTGTCTCGGGTCTGAGACTATACAGCGAGGTCAGCAACCTGTAGATCACGACTATGTGACTGGTAGATCTCGGTCTGGGATTGCTGACCTGCCGATGTCTCCTCTGTAGTGCCACCTCCAGTGCCATGTGGAGTGATACCAACTGCACTCCACCTCTAATCCCGGCTAGTGGTCTCCAGAGTGGTGCCAGCAGCAGAAGGAAGAGATCTTCAGGTCAATGTGAAGCAATACACCGAGCATATTAGTATAAGGCTGCTTTCACAGTGATGTGCTGCGGTTTACCCACACCGTGGGTGCAGTGGAGTGTACCTGCAGCTTTCCTGGGGGAAAGACTTCTTATCTATAGACTTCTTTGATATCCTGTGGGTTTGCTGCACTTAGCCATAGACTTCTATTATATCCTGTGGGTTTGCTGCACTTATACATAGACTTCTATTATATCCTGCGGGTTTGCTGCACTTTCTGAATGCAGGAGATTTGATACGCTTTCAGAAAGTGCCCCACACCTGCGGGATATAATAGAAGTCTACGGCAAAGTACAGCTAACCCAGGAAAGTTGCAGATGCACTGCGTTGCACCTGTGGTGCAGGTAAACTGCAGCACATCAGTGTGAAAGAAGCTCAGAACAGTAAGGGTTCATTTACATTTGTAGTTTGAGGGGTGGTAAAACCCCATAGTAAAAATGTGTTTTTATCACCCCTGCCCCAACCACATCCCCTTTAGCTGCAGTGGCCAGGGGTGTACATGTCATAGCCGCAGCAGGAGTTATATGCATTGTCATGGTTGGTGGGTTTCATGATTGGTGGGTGTCATGGTTGGTGGGTGTCATGGTTGGTGGATGTCATGGATGGTAGGTGTCATGGTTGGTGGATGTCATGGTTGGTGGATGTCATGGTTGGTGGGTGATATGGTTGGTGGGTGACATGGTTGATTGGTGTCATGGTTGGTGGGTGACATGGTTGTCATGGTTGGTGGGTGTCATGGTTGGTGGGTGTCATGGTTGGTGGGCGTCATGGTTGGTGGGTGTCATGGTTGGAATGGTTGGTGGGTGTCATGGTTGGTGGATGTCATGAATGGTAGGTGTCATGGTTGATGGATGTCATGGTTGGTGGGTGACATGGTTGGTGGGTGACATGGTTGATTGGTGTCATGGTTGGTGGGTGACATGGATGTCATAGTTGGTGGGTGTCATGGTTGGTGGGTGTCATTGTTGGTGGCTGCAATGGTTGATGGGTGCATTGGTTGGTGGGTGTCATGGTTGGCATGGTTTGTGGGTGTCATGGTTGGTGGGTGTCATGGTTGGCATGGTTGGTGGGTGTCATGGTTGGTGGGTGTCATGGTTGGCATGGTTGGTGGGTGTCATGGTTGGTGGGTGTCATTGCTGATGGGTGTCGCACCTACCAAGCATAACCCATTCAAGTGAATGAGGCCACTCTGCAAGTGCCCTGCAACCTTGTGCAGTACAGAAAGGAAGGGGTTAAAGCAGGCAGCATTGTTGCTTTCTCATCACCTGCTTTAACCCTTTGGACCTTAGGGTTGGACTTGATGGACTTGTGTCTTTTTTCCTTGTCAAAAGAAGTTTATTGAGTATACAATGTTATAAAGATACATAAAGTAAGTTTACAAGGATCTATAAAGTAAGCTCATTGTTTTACAGTAGGGTTTATATAGGTAAATATCATGAAATTTCAAATATTAAACATTGGGTTCACGTAAACCTAAATTAAAGATATATATCATTTCCTTAGTTACTTTTGTAGGTATTTAAATGATTTATACCTACTATACATATTGTTTACAAGTAGAGTGTATATAGGTCAAATAAATTCTGATAATGAGCTTTAATCGTAAGGTGGAGAAAAGGAAAGAGAAAGAAGAAAAAGGGTAGAAAGGTAGAGGTATGGTCCACAAGGTTGTCCCGCTCGTCAGTTTATTATTCTTTTTAGTTCTCTTTGAAGCCTTAGAATGGGTGTCTCTGTAAGTCATTTAATCTGTTACCATGGCAACAGGACAGAGTCATTGAAATTTGACAGGAACTGTTGTTTTATCCAAGGATGCCAAAGTTTTTCAAATTTTGGAATTTGATTTTGATCGATGGCTACCATCTTAGCATGGGACATTGTATTATTCATTCTGTGAATTGTTTCTGCTAGTACCAATGTAGGAGATTTCCATGCCTTGGCCACTGTTTGTTTTGCAGCCGTTATTAGTTGGATCATAAGTTTGAATTGAGAGAGTGTTAACCATTCCGGTTTTAGATTAAGTAAAGTTAAATATGGATCTGGTTGTATTATTTTTTTAAATATTTTAGATGCAATCACGAAGACTTCCTTCCAGAAGGTTTGGATTACTGGGCACGTCCACCATATGTGTAAATATGTGCCTATTTCTGGGCATCCTCGAAAACAAAGAGCTGAGGTATTAGGTGAATATTTTGCCACTCTAGCGGGTACAAGGTACCAGCGAGTTAGGACTTTATAATTTGTCTCCAGTGCTAAGATGTTGGGTGAAGATGACTTAGATGTGAGCCATATGTTAGACCAGTCTGTGTCTTCTAAAGTTCGTCCCAGGTCCTCCTCCCACCTCTGAACGTAAGAGGGTCTATTAAGATTTGCTACTCCATATAATTGATTATAAAGTGATGAAATTGTACCTTTAGCAAATGGATCTTTTGTACAGATTGATTCAAAAATGGATAATTGGGATAATGGTGTATCCCCCTTTAGGAATGGTGTATAGAAATTTTTGATTTGGAGATATCTAAATAACTCAGAGTTTGGTAGATCATATTTTTCTCTAAGCGATGGGAATGAAAGGAATGATTTAGATGCTATGAAGTCATTTGACTTGTGTATTTTTTCAACCTCACCTACTATGTAACTATATGTAACTATGTAACTATGACCTTACAGAAGCATGAATTTTTGTGGGGCGCATGCAGAGTGCCCTTATTTACTTAAATGGGTTAAAATTGGCAGGCAGTACACTGCTGCTCTTCTGAAAAGCGATCCAAGTGTATTTAACAGGTGGTGAGGAGGTGATATGTTGCATCCTCACCACCCGACATCCATGATTGCGGTGCAATGCACACTATTGTGACACAGTAGTATGGCAATTAGAGGTTTAAATCAGGTTTGAGGAGGTGACACTGGGCAATACTGTGCCCGGTGATCTTTGACTTTTCCCATGTTGTTCAGGTAGATCTCCTCCTCGTTAAGGTTGCCTACCCCTGCTATACAGACATATCCCTCCACCCGGCACTGCCAGCAAATAACAGAACTAGTAACCCCGGGAGAATTCCTCTGTCAGAGATCTCGCTAGATCCGGGTATGGGACAGAATGTAAGACACATACCTCAGATATCTAAGACAAGCAACACCTATAGAGCAAATCAATATTTTACTGCCAGCTGAACCACCCAGAATCTCCATAAATCCATCCTAGATACATAAACTGTGTCTGCAGCACAGAGAAGGAAGATTATCCGAGAGAAATACAGGAATACAGGATGACAAACACAGCTCAGGAAAGTGACCAGGGGATTACAGACTGATATAACCCAGTCCCCACCCTACTCTGGACCAATCAGTGAGAAGTATGGGTGGAGAAATGTATTTTGTGTTAATGACCCACCTGTGCTGATCTCTGTAGGAGTGTCCTCCTCTATAAATGTCCCCGTTATTCCATCCTCCTCCATAGACTGCTGATCATCCCTCACATACATCTCTTCTTCTTCTGCTTTAACACCAAATTCTATATCGATTGGATCTCCACTCTAAATCAAGAAAATGAGAGAAAATATCATCTGTAACATATAAGCTGTATTACTGTGACATCACATATATAAAATCCACACATCTCCATCCATGTTCTAGATGCTCCATCCCACCAACATTGTAATAATGATCGATGGTGTAATCTTCCTGTGTGGAATCCCAGGAATACAGAGGTTGGGAACATCTCTCTGGGGGGTTCATGTGGCTGGATGACTCCACCATGGTGTCCTGGTACACATCTTTGTGTTCTATTAGGAACTTTGACTCCTCCATAACCATCATTCTCCTCTTTTATCTCTTCCTTAACATCAGCTTCAGAATCACTGAGTTTTCCACTCTGAATATATAATAAAAATGACATCAATTATAATGTAGTGAGGTCCCGGGCCCCCTTTGGTCTAATAAGAACCACCAGAGTTAGGCAGAGCTGACATCCTTCTATGCAGAGTATGTTAAGAGGCATGGTGGGTGCAAGATAAGGTAGATTAATGGGCAACAGAGACTTCTTGAATGCAAAGAGATTTATTGTTTCTTGAACAGAACTGTGGGAGAGAGGGTTAGGCCAGGACACCCTTAGTAGTTGCAATGTTAATTGGCAGATTCAGAGACTTCTATAGGTAGACAGCCATGCAGAGAAAGGCATCCAGCAAGACGCCACATCTGCACAAGTAGGGCCACCATCTTCTATGGCAACAGTCTTATAACAGTTTCTAACACGCGTTGTAATGAACTTCTTCACTTCCTCTACAATTTCCCCTTATAATACTTCACTCCACTGAGCTCCCAGTCTCTCTCACTAGACTCGCTGATCCACTGCCACTGGATCCCCTGAGCTCCTCCAATCTTCTTACACAGTATCTTCCTCAAGCGTCACCCCCGCCTCCCTGCTGGGTCCCTAGCTTGGCACTCACAGATACTCCTCAAGTGTCACCCCGCTGGCCGGCTCAGTCCCTGGCTTTACACACAAGGCTTCTCTGCAAGCATCGCCTCCGCTGGCTGGGTCCCTGGCTTGGCACCTGCTGAAGTTTCCCAATTCTTCACCATCCCCGGTTGGTGAGAATGCTGTTCCAGTACTTGCTTCAGCTACTCACAGTGGTCCCTGGTAATAAGGTGGATGGTCCATTAGTGGTGACAGCTTCCCCTCTACCTCCGTCCATAACTGGTTCTCTGGCCGGCAGAACCGTCACTTCTGGTTGGACTGCAAGCCACAGTCCCAACCCTTCACTGCTCTCTTGCTTCTGGATAGGCCCTCAGACAGCCTAGCAGCCAGACGTCCCTGAGATAGGCCTCAGGCATTGGCCTAGCAGCCCGGGGCAGCACAACACACATCCACCTAGACAGCCGTCCAGGTGGCACAGAACACCGATCTCTTGACCTAACCCAAATAAATAGGCTCTCCAAGCAGGCCAAGGAATTCAAGAAAATCCCTGCCCATTGGCTGAGACACCTCATCTATTCCTAATTTGTCCTTGCAATGCCCTTTTCTTAAATAATGCCACCGGATACCCGGCCACCTAGTGACAGAAGAGAAAAGTGCAGCAATTCTAGAATTAGGCTGAGATCAATTAACCCCTAACAATTGACCAAGGCAACTATCACTCAGCAAATAAATTTAGGAGCAACCCTGCCTAAACATCACGGTGCTACATCCTCCCCCTGCCTAGAAAACTACATCTCGGAGTTTGCAGAAAAAAAAAAAAAATTTGAGCCATCAAGCCTGAGAATGAATGTCCTGGCAAAAACTGGGATGGGTGGCGAAACAAGGAAAGGAATAATAATAACAGTAATACAAGGGGCGTACCAGATGAAATAAACATATGTAACACATACATAAGCTATTGGTAGTTCTCAAAAGGCAGATAAATATCAGACATTATGTACAATTTATGTGTGGTATACCACCCAAACAACTGAGGGAATTCTGCGAACAGGCAAAAGTCTATGGGACCCTACAATCAAAAATCGAAAGTGCTCATTTTAAATGCTTATATGTAAGTTATTGTCATAAAAAGTGTTTGGACACCCGGGTCCTACCCCAGGGGACATGTAACAATGCAAAAAAAGTTTTTTTTTTCAGGAGCAGTGATTTTAATAATGCTTAAAGTGATACAATTAAAATGAAATATTCCTTAAAATATTGTTCCTGGGTGGTGTCCTTAGTCTGCCTTTAAAGTAGCGCATCTTTCCCGTGTTTATAACAGTACCACAGGAAAATGACATTTCTAAAGAAAAACATTTCATTTAAAATTGCTTGCGACTGTAATGTATTGTCGGGTCCCAGCAATATACATAAAAATCATCCCCCCCAGTCCATTAACAGGCCCTTTTTGTCTGGTATGAATATTAAAGGAACCCTGCACCAAAATTTAAAAAAAAAAATGTGTGGGGGACCCCCCAAAATCCAAACCAGGCCCTTCAGGTCTGGTATGGATTTTAAGGAGAACTCTGCGCCAAAATTAAAAAAAGAAAAATGAAGTGGGGATGCCCCCAAAATCCATACCAGACCCTTATCCGAGTATGCAACCTGAGAGGCCACAGGAAAAAGGGGGCAAGAGAGCGCCCCCCTTCTGAACAATACCAGGCCACATGCCCTTAACATGGGAGGGTGCTTTGGGGTCCTCCCCAAAAGCACCTAGTTGTGGGGGTCTGCCCAGTGGTTGTGGGGGTCTGTGGGCGGGGGGCTAATCAGAATCTGAAAGCACCCTTTAACAAGGGGACCCCAAGATTCCGCGCCCCCTATGTGAATGGGTATCGGGTACATTGTACCCCTACACATTCACCAAAAAAGTGTCAAAAAAGGAAAAATGACAGTAAACAGTTTTGGACAATTCCTTTATTAAACAAAAAAAAAAAGTCCCATGATGTAGATCCATCTTCATTCACAGCGCCGACGACCAGAGAAAAAAAAACGGAAAAACTTTGCCTCGATGGGAGGCTCCCGCCGACTGCAGCCTTTTTGCATTGACAGCTGTTATATAGCTGAGGGCGGAGCCACCCGGCGACATAAGCGGGTGACCATGCCCCCTTCTGACGTGATGTGATGTCACGTAATGTCAGAGGTGGGCAAGGTCGCCTGTTCATGTCACTGGGTGTCCCCACCCTCAGCATTATAACAGCTGTTATCACAAAAGGGCTGCAGTCGCGGGGACGCCTCCCATGGAGGTGGAGTTTTTTCATTTTACGTTTTTCTCAGGTTGTTGGCGCTGTGATTGAATGTTACCCTATGGTATGTGGAGATTTCCCACACTGCTCTGGGCTGGAAGGTGCCTTAACCTGGCCACTAGGCCTTCCCACACCTAAGAGCTCACACCTCTGTTGTACATAGTTGCGTGTGGAATAATGTGTTCATTAGTTCTAATTTTGCCAATGAAAGCAGCCACACTCATGAGGGTTTTTACCGGTTGAATTGGATATACCTTAGATATCTACTCATTCCCTTCACTATCAAACCCCAAAAGTGTTTGATTTCTTTCAGGAGAGGAGAGGGTCTGGATCCTACCCGTGATGGGGAACTTGTCTTGCTCCTCATTTGTGGATAGCTGGTCCCTATTGTCTGGTGGGTCTGTGACCATGGTGCATTCTCGATCCTCCTGTGGCTCTGCGATTTCTCCCATCGCCACAGGAAAAGTAGAATTAGGACCCATATCTTCACCTCCCAAGTACTCTTCATATTCCTCTGTGTCCCCAATTTCATAGACACAAGTAGGTGCCGTAGCATTAGCATGTTCACATCTGCTAGCCACAGCCGCCTGTCCTTTAAGACTTGAAATTGTTTGTAGCAACTGTGACTCTGTGTGTGATCTATAAATGTTCCTTTCTTAAAATAAACCTTTGAGATTTTTATCTTTTTTGGTTGTTTTAAATTGTTCTTCATAGGCCCAAGACGATCCTTGTAATCTAGCATCACAGGCAAATTCATTGCTCTTATGTTTAAGAGTATAAATTGCTACAAACTTTTCTAGACAGGACATGGCTGCCATTATCAACAAATAATATGCACAATTTGTAAGCTAGATTAAGTTAAATGTTACCCTGTACTATACAGTCACTTTGAGATTAGCGTATAGAAGGAGGAAAAAAAAAAATAAACAGAAACTCAAATAGAATAAAATTCAGAAAATACGGTAAAGTGGAGAAAAAAAAAAAAATATTGTTCCTATTGTCCCCCGGGTCTATTGTTTTGCGGGTGTAGGCTCAGACAAGGTAAACTACAGGCTATTGTGAGTAGATTTGGTGTGTCTCCAGTAATCTAAAAGATTGTTTTTTTTTGAGAGTTAATATATATATATATATATATATATATATATATATATATATATATATATATATATATATATATATATATATATATATATAATCTACTCACAATATCCTGTAGTTTACCTTGTCTGAGCCTACACCCGCAAAACAATAGACCCGGGGGACAATAGGAACAATAGTAAGGCCACTAGGATTAAATAGGGTGGGTAGCCCTCTAGGTTTACAATAGAAAGGTAAACACAGCCGTGTTTACACCAATGTTAAACCAAATCCAGTTTAAAAAAAAAATGAATCTACCACAAACTCAGATTATCACATTTTTGGTAGGGTTTATCCTTAAAAAAATGTCAAGGTATAATCCAGTATGCTGAATGCACCTTATACCCTATAATAATAATAATCTTTCTCAGATATTAGCTTCAGCATTCAGCAACAAGACTTCCACAGTTTTGTACTTTAACTGACAACAATGAGAATATTACTGCTTGTAAATTCCCACAGCTAAAACAAACAAACTACTCTCTTGTAGCTATTTTCACTGTCCTACACACAAATATTATGCCTTTAGTGGACACACCATTTAAATTAAAACAGAAAACTGTTGAACCTTTTCAACAAAACCAAGACCACGCTCAATCTGTGTCTTTCCCATGAAACCCATGTACTCACCATACAGCACACTCAAACACTGGTTAGAGAGTGCAATGAAGCTTGGTGAGCACAAAAGAAACATAAAAAACAAAAGAACATTTTCCCGCCAAGTTACTTCCTCCCCATTACATTGACCGGTTATAATGGTACTTCCAAAGAACTTTTTCAACGAAAATTATGGGATATTAAGCAAAACAAAATATGTGGTGTATCCTCCCTCCTTTTTAGAGTTCATCTAATACCCACTAATAAAACAAACATTTACCTATTTTTTTCCCTAGATAAAATTACGTAACGGGTGACCCCGCCCCCCTCTGACATCATGGGGAATGCCACAGGGAAGTCCCCGTGCGTCAGAGGGGGCGGGATCACCAGTTGGCCCCGCCATCCATTATTGAAGAAGTGTCAGAAGACGAGAAGCGTGACACAGCGGGAGCCTCCCATCTTGGATGTGGAGCGGCCCGAGAACGAAGAAGGGAAGAAGACGCTGCGGAGGAAGAAGCCGGACGAGAACACCGGAGCAAAAAGCAGAGGATCGGAGGAAGAACCAGAGGGAGAAGAAGATGGAGGA
>NC_133325.1:3106647-3321647 GCF_042186555.1 Aquarana catesbeiana
GAAAAATAAAATAGAATAAAATAAAATAAAACACCTGTGATTCAAAAAGTATATTAATGCTGGATACATTTTGTATAGATCACCCCAATGAGAAAATATTGTCTACCGTGTAATATTGTGCTGACTAGAGTGAGAACAAATGGTTCTATAATCTATGCAAAAAATAAAATTGAAATTGAAATTGACCCCAAAGTTCAAAAGTTTTGGGACAAAATGGTGCCAACAGAAATTTTTTTTTAAATATTAAGTGAGAAAACATATGTGAATAAAGTGTCAGTGCAATATCTGTTTAACCAGTCCCAAATTTTAAGAGAAATGTTAAATTGGGTAGTAAATAACCCCAAGGTTCAAAAGTATTGTGACAGTACGCGCATGCTAAAAATAAATTGATTATGCTCCCTGAGCTTTAAATACAATGCATATAACAGTCCCAAAAGATATCATGCATAAAAGATAATTTCCAGTCTCATGTATATCATAGCAGGTGATGGTTCATTTCTAAGAAGTTTGTTTATATATATATATATATATATATATATATATATATATATATATATATGTAATCCATGTAGAAGAGTTTTTAACCAGATGGGAGAAGTAAGTTCAGTATATATATATATATATATATATATATATATATATATATATATATTTTTTTTTTTTTTTTCACCCTTGAGGGCTTACATCAGTGACTTCTGTGCGTTTTTAATCAGGTAGTGACTTGAAGTGCTCACCCCCCAGTGCTCCCCCACTCACCAGAAATGATCACCCCTGCAGGGGTACCGAGCAACAAAGTGGGTGCCTTAGGGTGGTTGGTGATCACTCCGGTTGTGCTGCTGTTCCTCTGATTGATGCAATCCTTACGACTGTTCCAGGGTAAGCTATGTGCTCCAAAATGACCAGGTTACTCCATGCCACCTTTGTCTGTTAAACTCTCCGGAGATCCAGAGATAAGAGAAACACAAGGAGGCTTCCTTCGTGAAGAATGTCAAGTATTTATTGCACATAAGCTAAAAACAGTCCACAATAGCAAGTCTCAAATAGAAAAAAAAATAGTGAAACTGGCACCGCTGTATGCAAGGATGGGACCAGAAGTGAGCTGTAAGCGTGCGTCCCACCTTGCGTTCCAGCCTCCACTTCCGGGTATGACGTGTGAGCGTGACTCCACCTTACACGTTTCGTCATAGGACGTTTTCAAAGACGGTGTCGATGCCTACGCTTCACACAGTAATATAGTCATACGGCCCACATCGTCCCTCCCCTTAATATGGTAATATCGCTCGGGGGGTGGGGATGTGTAAAAGCTGTTGAACTCCCACAGTATTATGCATGCAGCTTAGGCATAACTAAGCATTTACCACTCGTATTACAATCTGTTCTTTGCTGTACATGTTCCAATTACTCGCTAGTGTTGTACCCCGTTAACTAAGCTATGTTAACTAAGGGTCGTAATGTATAGATTAACATGGTTCAATAGGAAGTAAATTCTCCCAAACTATTCTGTGTAAATGGAACAGATAGCAGTAAAAGGGAACAGACAGCAATACAATAATATTGCATAAATATATATATATATATATATATATATATATATATAATCCCCAACGTTATTAGATTTAAAGGGCACGAAAATATATATATAGGGATATAAAAATACTAAAAACATAATAATTAATCCTGTTTAAAAAATGTATTCAGGGTTGATAAAAATGCATATATTCTTTAACAAAAGGTGCATATATTCTTTAATAAAAATGCATATGTTCTATAAAAAATGCATATGATTATAATAAAATGTATATAAAAATGCTTATATTTTCCAGGTATCCACCTAAGGGTAGTAGGGTGGGAATTGAGTGTTCGAGGGCAAGTAGGATTCTACATGCAAGAATAATTATAGGTGTTATATATGTCTATTCAGAAGAAACAGGGGCATATTTAATGTGTTTGGCAGAATATTACTACAAGTTATGAATCGACCAATAATCATAACCTGTGGGTCTGTACCTGAATGTGTCCAAAAAATATATCCTACTCAGAGGTCAAAAATTGCCCTCTCACTATGCCATATCTAGATTGAGCAGATATTACATGTAATGTAGGGGCATGAGGAATGAGTATAGGGAGGACACCACTTGACCCAAGGAATAGGGAGGTCAGGGGGGCTATAAGCTTAAGGCTAGCGATCAGCTCCCAATTTGATGCCTCTATAGTACGACAGATATCCATTTCTTAAATGTTCAAAATAGAAGGGAGAGGGCATACATTAATTAAAACCCATTATCACCCATTTTATCTTATAATTATCTAGGGGTTAGCTATATAGCAGATCAGGTCTATGTCCAAGTTGAGCCCTTTGGGGGCAAGGGAACCCAACCGGTAAATCCAACTCGTTTCATTTCTGGAAATTGAGGTTTCTCTATTACCTCCACGCCAATGTTCCTGCACTGAGTCAATACCATAGAAGGTAAGTACACTTGGATCCCTGTGATGAACCTCGTCAAAATGTCTGGATAGACTATGATTGGGGAACCCTTTCCTGATGTTTTTGATATGTTCCCGAATCCGGACAAAAAGCTGACGTGTGGTTCTTCCCACATATTGGAGGTGACAGGGACATTCCACAACATACGTGACATGTGTGCTTCGACAGGTGATTAGTTGGTTAATTCGGTATTCTTTGTGATCATTACATGATTTGAATGTATTCTTCCTTCTTGGTTGTCTTTTGGCTACTTTGCACGGTAGGCATCTTTGGCACCTAAAAAATCCTTTCAGTTCTGGGCATATTTTAATGGACTTCGGGGGGTCAATAACATTTTTGACTAAATGATCCCTCAGATTGGGTGCCTTTCTGTATATAAATCTGGGTTTAGACGGCAGGAGTTTTGATAGGGTGAGGTCTTCCTTGAGTATAGGCCAGTACTTTATTTTTTCGAAATCTCTAAACTGGCTATTGAATCCTGTGATGAATGCTATATCTTATATTTTCAGCTTTTTTGTTCTTATTACGAAGCAGGGAGGTTCTATCTAACATCATAATGTCTGCTTTTAATTTTAAAAGTCTCTCCTTATCATATCCTCTTTCTTGGAATTTTTTAATTAGGATGTCGGCCTGTGTATTAAAATCCTCAGCTTTATCACAATTACGTTGTATCCGTAAAAGCTGTCCTTTGGGAACATTGGTTTTCCATCTTCGGTGGTGACAGCTGGAAGTGGGGATGTACCCGTTACGATCTGTCGGTTTAAAAAAAGTGTGAGTCGATAGCTTATCTCCTGTTTTAAAAATTTCCAAACCTAGGTAATCGATTTTGTCATAGCTCCACTTCCCAGTGAACGTGATACCATATTTATTGTTTAAAATTCTCAAGGAATTTTGTAAGGCTGTCTGATGTTCCATTCCATAAGATCATCACGTCATCTATGTACCTTTTGTACATCTTAATCTGAGGTATGTTTTTACTGTAAATATATTGTTCTTCCCACAGGTCCATGAATAAATTGGCTATGCTAGGAGCATAGCGTGCTCCCATTGTCCAACTTTTGGGACTGTTATATGCATTGTATTTAAAGCTCAGGGAGCATAATCAATTTATTTTTAGCATGCGCGTACTGTCACAATACTTTTGAACCTTGGGGTTATTTACTACCCAATTTAACATTTCACTTAAAATTTGGGACTGGTTAAACAGATATTGCACTGACACTTTATTCACATATGTTTTCTCACTTAATATTTAAAAAAAAATTTCTGTTGGCGCCATTTTGTCCCAAAACTTTTAAACTTTGGGGTCAATTTCAATTTTATTTTTTGCATAGATTATAGAACCATTTGTACTCACTCTAGTCAGCACAATATTACATGGTAGACAATATTTTCTCATTGGGGTGATCTATACAAAATTTATCCAGCATTAATATACTTTTTGAATCACAGGTGTTTTATTTTATTCTATTTTATTTTATTTTTCCGGCCTTCTCACAGCATAGGGTCTTTTCTACCTCGAGACCGCAATACGGCATTTAGTGATGGAGTTCTAACATGTCACAGTTATTTGAACTTAGGGTATAGTTTATGACACAATGTGTGCATCTTCAAAATTTGGCTTTTCTATAATATGTCAAAAATTAATCATAACAATAACATTAAAGCTGCAATAAGTTAGGGATTTCTGGGTGTTTTAAATTCTCTAAACATCCCTAAAACATTAATGATGTTCTTCATTTTGTTTTGAACATCATTGATGTTTTTCTTGATGTTTTCTAAATCCCTATTACACCCCATGATCTCCCCGATAAGGATCTGGGCACTTAACTGGTGAAATGACATTTCTCTTTCACAACATCACGATCACCTACAAAAAATAAAACAAACACCATGTATTATAAATATGCAGGCATCCATCTCTTACCTGAGCCTGTGGTCACAGACACTCACCTGTTGTGGTGACAATTTCCACAACGTCTCCCTCCTCCTCCTCTGGTTGGATTTGGGGGATTTCCCCTTCTTCCTGAGGTGGGGGGGTAACTGGTCTCCTCTGATGAGTGGAGACTTTTCTCTCCTATGTGAACAAAAATAGGTATACTTAGCCGACCGCCATTTCCTCAGTTGATCCTTGGATTGCCGTACCCCAAAGTTATGGTGCAGACTTCTCACAACTTTCACCATGATCTTGGCTTTTCTGACATTGGGGTTGGGGTAAGGTTCATACTTCCCGTCATAGTTGGCCAGCTTCAATATGTCCACCATCTCAACAAAGGACATATTTGTTGCCTAAATCTCCTCCTGTGGGATCGTGATGTTTCTGGCTCCGGGCTTTCCTCCTCCTCCTCATTGCTGCTATTAGCACGCACCTGTTGTATCTCCGCCATGTGCTCTCCCCCACTGCGCTGAATGAGAAGGGGCGGGGAAAGAACGTTAGGGGTGGGTGGAGTTTCACACATGCGCAGTGTATATAAAATGTAACACGCTTGCGTCGTATGTACGATCTGTGAGCAGAGGAAAGAGTATCGGAAGCGCCGATCGTGATAACAAAGGTAACATTTAAACTTGGCCCTATACTGCTTATAGATTGAGGTCTATATTAGGACAAGATTAGGAGGCTTTAGCCTGACTTTAGGGTTTGTCTTGTAATGGATGTGATTAAGGTGTTACTAGGTAAATATATTAAAATGGCTATTTCAAATGTAATATTGCATCAGAAGTTTGGCTGGTTAAATTCTTAACTTTATGCCATGGGTGCGGAGCGGCCCGAGGAGAAGAAGATAGAAGACGCCGCGGAGGAGATGCTGGACGAGAACGCCAGAGGAAGAATCAGAAGAGCCAGAAGAAGAAGATGAAGGAAGAAAGAAGAAGCATTTAAATAAAGGAGTTGTCAAAAACTGTCTCTTGTCATTTTTAACATTTTTGACAGTTTTTTAGTGAAATGGTAGGGGTAAGTACCCCCTTACCATTTCACACAGGGGGGGGGCCGGGATCTGGGGGTCCCCTTGTTAAAGGGGGCTTCCAGATTCCGATAAGCCCCCGCCCGCAGACCCCCACAACCACCGGCCAGGGTTGTGGGGATGAGGCCCTTGTCTTCATCAACATGGGGACAAGGTGTTTTGGGGGCTACCCCAAAGCACCCTCCCAATGTTGAGGGCATGTGGCCTGGTACGGTTCAGGAGGGGGGGGGCGCACTCTCGTCCCCCCCCCCCTCTTTTCCTGCGGCCTGCCAGGTTGCGTGCTCGGATAAGGGACTGGTATGGATTTTTAGGGGGACCCCACGCCGTTTTTTTTTTTTTTTTTTGGCGCGGGGTTCCCCTTAAAATTCTGGTATGGAATTTAGGGGGAACCCCACGTCAATTTTTTTTTTTAATTTTGGCTGGGGTTCCCCTTAATATCCATATCAGACCTGAAGGGCCTTGTATGGAATTTAGGGGGACCCCCACATCATTTTTTTTTTTTTATTCTGGTTCGGGGTTGCCCTGTGGGGAATTCCCATGCCGTTTTTATCAATGAACTTCTATGTGTATTGTCGGCAATGCAATAGCCGCGGGTAGTTTTAAATGAGTTTTTTCCTTCCAAATGTCATTTTGCTGTCAGACTGTTCTAAACACAGGAAACATGCGCCCCTTTACAGGCATACTATAGACACCCCCCAGGTACGAAATTTAAAGGGATATTACACTTTTATTGTTTGACTTTAAGCATTAATAAAATCACTGCTCCTGAAAAAACGTCCGTTTTTAAAACTTTTTTTTGCATTGATCCATGTCCCCTGGGGCAGGACCCAGGTCCCCAAACACTTTTTATGACAATAACTTGCATATAAGCCTTTAAAATTAGCACTTTTGATTTCTCCCATAGACTTTTAAAGGGTGTTCCGCGGCATTTGAATTTGCCGCGAACACCCCAAATTGTTCGCTGTTCGGCGAACTTGCGAACAGCCAATGTTCGAGTAGAACATGAGTTCGACTCGAACTCGAAGCTCATCCCTAGTTGCTGGTCACATTTTGTTGTTGGTTGATTATGTCATGTCCTAAATGTGTTTGTGGGGTCTGTTATTTGGGATACATGAAGAGGGCGGGGGGTTAAAGTAGTAGAGCTAGGATATAAGAGAGAAGTTCTTGGTTACAAACCCTTGTTAGCAGAGATCACAGATGTGTTGGTATTTAGATGAAACGTACATTATCCAGCAATAATTGTTGTTGGCAAGTCACTGGAAGTAATAGAGGCTTAAACTATAATAACAGGACATGCAGCCGAAAGGTGCCCCTTGCAACCTGAAGGGTTAGAAGAAAGGGAAAGAGACAGAGTGAAAGTTTGGGTTTTGAGTTGGAACATGTAAATGACATTTAAAGTGGTGCATTGAATATTAGTTACTGGACTCCTTATCTGTTTGTTAATTGTCTCGTTGAGGGTAATAAGTAGGCACGTATTACTCGCTCGCTCCCCTACCTGTGGCCACCTGAGTGGGCAGGGCTATGTGACTGGTCTACGTTTTGGGAAGATGTAAGGATCAAAGTTGACAAAGCCATTCATGAAGAAGGATGGATGAAACAGGAAATATGTCAGAATGGTTGTATTATGTATGTTTACAAGAAGCCAGAAAAGGGGTCAAAAGCTAAGACAGACAGCCAGCCACCTCCCTATAATGGCGTCTGGACCCCAGGAAGTAGACACTCCCTTTTGTCTACTGCCCCTCTGCTACAAGGGACAGAGGAGCCTGTGACACCTCCCCTGCCGTGCTTAATAGTAAACAATGTACACTTGTCTTTGTTTGGCTCGGGTGGTTCCTGCCACACATGCCTGACCCAAACTGCCCCCACATATATCCAGTGATAGACCAGTCCTTGGTATCATATTACAGGGCCCAACCTACCCCATTAATGACAAGTGTACATTCTGGGGAAGACTCGGACAGCTCCCGGGGGGGAAACGCAGACACTCAAGCCTCAGGAGGTTCCCCCCTTGGCCCTCCTGCCCTAATAGACCTGGGACTAGGGACTCAGACTCAGCCTGACCTAATGCTAATAGACCAGGGGACCCAACCTTAGCCCCAAACCATTCCCTCCTCCTAAAGTCCCGACCAGGGTCACGCCGGCCCTGCCAGGATGCACCAAGTTGACAGGCATGCTGGAACAGGTACAACCCCAGAATGACAGACTGTTACGTTTCAAGGCACAACCCACATTGGATCCATCTCCATGTATGACTCATCAGCTGGGGCAATGGGTTCCTTCGCGCCATTGTCCAAATGACCCGTTTGACCACCTATATGGTGACACATGTTATTTAGTAGTTATTAGATCCAGAATCCTCACAGGACAGTAGAGAGTAGCTCCTCTGCGCCCATCAGTACCAACTCCACGTGTCTGCTACAGTGTCTGAAGACCCGGCCGTTCCAGAAGAAAATACCGAAGACCACAGAAGCTTGCCCACAGGCAACCAGGCCCCAACCGTGACTCACATGAAGACACCCAATCGGAGACATGACACTCCTCCTCCACCTCCTCCATGCCATACAGACCTTCTTTTTCCTTCCAACCCGATGGTGGTGTTCTGGTCTCCCCACCACCCCCCACTAACCATCGATGATGCCTCAGCACTGTGTTCCATTCCCCTTTTGTTATCATTGGATGCACAATGTGAGGTTGGAATCCCAAATCCCAAAAGAGGTTTTGGATCGAGTCCCTACATGCCTGTGGTCCACAGGGCCTGAAGATGTAGGGTGTTTAAAAGTGCCACCAATCATGGTGCAGCTAAAGCCTGGGGCCCCCTTGCCCAGAAGATAGTACCCCTTGAAGCCAGCTCAAGCTGCATCTATTTCAAAGCAAATCAAGACCCTTCTGTCAAATAGAGTTCTGATACCCTGCACATCTCCGTGCAACACACCACTGTTCCCAGTGGTGAAACGAACTGCAAAAGGAGAGCCAGAAAAATACAGAATGGTACAAGACCTTAGGGTTGTGAACAAAGCTACTGTATTGAAGACAACTATTGTGGCCAACCCACACACCTTGCTGGCAGGAATACCGCCCACAGCAAAATACTTGACATGAGAAGTAGACTTAGTTGGACTGTTATGCCACAAGGTGCCCAGAACTCCCCTTCCAATGCGATGGCCCTCATTCTGGACAACTGGATGAAGTTACACCCAGACATTGTACTCCTTCAGTATGTAGATGACTTCCTACTTGTGCAGATACCCTTGGTGATGCCTTAATCTTCTCTGAAAGCCTCCTCCACTACCTGGCTGAGCAAGGATCCACGCGACCACGAAGGGACTGGCCTTAAAGAAAAAAAAAGTCCAGAGAGAAAGTGATTTTCCTAGGCCTCTGCATCTCCCAAGGTACCCGACATCTCACTGAAGAAAGTTGCTGCAATCAAAGGCATCCCTTTGCCTCAAGGTCATAAACCCTTACATGATTTCCTAGGTTTAATCTCCTATGGCCACTCTTGGATCCCAGAAGCCTCCCTCTTGATGCAACCCCTTTATGATGCCCTTTCTCGCTTTCTCCAGAAGCTGTGGACTATTTTGAAAATCTGAAGATCCTTTCAACAGCCCCTGCTTTGGGACTAAAGACTTTCAAACTGTTTGTCTCAGAGAGACAAGAACATGCCACAGGAGTTTTGGCTCAGGCCCATGGCAACAGACTCAGACCCATCGGGTATTACTCCTGTCAACTGGACTCAGTGGCTTCAAAGCCCCTCATGACATAACTGCCATACTAAACCAAGTACAGCCCAAGCACCTATCTTCAGCAAGACACCTCAGACTCCAGTGTGCCTTGCTCCTCCCTGATAACATCACTCTCCTCCGATGTGATACTCCCATACACTCTACTTCCACTTCTCGAGGGGGGAACATCTTTGGAGAATGAACCTCACCTCACTGCTCATGACTGTTTGAGGTTATGAAAAAGGAGACTTCACATTTACCGACAGTCAGTGAAACAGCCCTTGAGAATCCTGACTTGCTGCCCAGAACTCCAGGCCCTAACAATGGCATGCAAATTGGCAGAGTGGAAAAGAGCTAACATCTATACAGACTCAAGATACGCCCTTTGCGTTGCCTGCGATTTTGGGATCATCCGCAAAACCAGAGGGTTCCTGACAGCAGCAGGAACACCTGTAAAACACAGTACAGCTATCAAGGACTTAATGGATGCCCTACTCCTACCAGCACAAGTGGCTATACTCAAGATCAAGGTGCACGGCAAGCTGGATTACCAAGAAGCACAAGGCAATCACCTGGCAGATACTGCTGCGAAACAAGCTGCAAACAAAAACACAAGAAGTGGTCAGTGGAGTGGATGCACCCATCCTGGATGGTACAGTGGATACCCCTGAAGAAACTGTACAGACCACCATGATTCTACAAAACCCTCCTGTAAGCAGGACCCATCTCAAGGAGCAGCAAGAAGCAGCTGACAAAGAAGAAATAGAAGTGTGGATCAAGAAAGGAGCCACAGAAACTGAAGGGATCATGGAATTAAACAAGAGGCCGTGTCTGCCACAATCACTGTTTCCTGCAGTGGTACAGTGGGCCCACGGTGCCTCTAATCTGTCAAAAACTTTGATGAATGCCCTAATCAATAAATACTACTTAGCCCCGGGGATTACACCACTTACCAACAACTTTTGCAAGTCATGCACTATTTATGTATTTATGTTAAATGTAACCCAGAACGGAAAAGTTACCTTTGAAGCATCTAGCAAAGGCCCAGTACCCCTTTCAAAGGGTACAGATTGACCACATCCAGATGCCAAAGAGTGGCCGATATGAATATGCATTGATTGACAGTAAAAACCACAGCTAAAAGACTTAACGGAAATAGTGTGCAGGTATAGTGTCCCAGAGGTTATAGAGAGTGACCAGGGGCCAGCTTTCACGGCCTCAGTGACCAAAGAGGTATGGGCAGCTTTAGGAGTCGCTTGATCTTTCCACACCCCATACCATCGTCAGAGCAGTGGGAAGGTGGAAAGATTAAACGGCACAATAAAATCTAGAATGCTAAAAAAAAAAAAAAAAAATGTAAAAATGTCTCAGGAAACGGGGATGAGTTGGCCTTAGACAGCCTACCCATTTCTTTATTCAGTGTTAGGTTCACTCCAAGGGGAAACCATGGACTGTCACCCTATGGGATAATATTTGGTTCAGCCCCCAGACTAGGTTGTTATTTCCTACAACAGTTGCAGCTCCAATCTGATGTATTAACTGATTATGTGACTGCTTTATCTTGAGAATTAATCTATATCCATTTGGAAATATTCTCCTCCATTCCAGATCCTGAGCGAGATACAGGATCACACAAGTTGGTCCCCGGAGACTGGGTCCTGGTAAAGAAGTTTTTGAGAAAACACACTCTTGAACCCAGATATGATGGTCCTCTCCGGGTTCTCCTAACAATTGCCGCATCAGTCAAGGTGGCCGGGAAGAACACGTGAACACATACCTCCCACTGCAAGAAAGTCCCTGTACCTGAGGAAGAGGCTGAGGGAACCAAATGTATATCCTTTTCATAGTAATAATTGCCCAGACGCAAGAGATAGCCATCAAACAAAAAGATGGTGTAACCCAGTCCTGGTATACCTCATCCAATACCCGTTGCCACTTTTATATCCTCTTATGAACAGATAGTTCCAGGTACTATGTATGGGATCCGGTCCTGGAATGAAGCAGTAAGACCCATGACTGTGTATATATGCAGCACTGACACCTATTGGGGTGACAACTGATTCCTGGGGAGCAGTGGGTTGGAACACTGGGGGTACAAACTGGGGGTACAAACCTAAAAAAACGCTCAAAATAGAAAAGACAAAAATGGGAAGTCACTAGATAGAATGACAATCAACAAACACACGGATCAGCCTTACACCAAAGAGTTCAGGCTGACCATTGAGAATCCTAGCCTAGAAGACAGTGGGACCTATGTTCTGGGCCTATGGTGGGGAAGTGGGTATCCCGGTTTTAGAAAGCCTTTCCAACTGAAAGATATGTTCAATAACCCTGAGTGGGGAGTTCCCCAATCCACATCTAGCTCAAACCCTTTGAGGCACCATACACAGAAGTTAGGGGACATGGTGGCCATAGCAGACCCTACCTTCAAGGACACGATGGCTGCAGAAACCAGGTTCTCCAGGTTCTCAGATGTCAACTTGTGGCTAGAGTAGATGAGGTACAATGCAGAGAAACATGACAAAACCAATTGTTATGTATGTGGGGTGGCTAGGCCCCATTTGGGAACAGTACCCCTAAACCTAACCCCCGAACATGAGACATGTTTCCTTAGTCTGTTTACCAACACAACCACTAAACACTCCCTGTGTGAACATTGGATGGAGGAATATCCCATAGTCACCAAGACTCCCAAGCCAGGAGAAGGTATCCCCATATATCATGGCAATTACACATGCTATGGACGGTATCAGGGAGTGGGGGAAACCCTTTGGGAATTTCACTAGGGGTTACTGTGGATCTTATAGTAAGGCCTCTGCAGATCTAGTGCAAAATCAAGTCCAGTCTTTGGGAGACGTGTACTGAATCTGTGGAGGCATGAAAATTAGAAGCAGATTGACAGGACAATGGACAGGAGAATGCACATTGGCCAAGGCCATAATGCCTCTGCATATTTTTCCACAGGTCACTCCACAAATAGAACCAGACTTAAACGACACACCCAGGCCTAACAGGAGGCATAGGAGTGCCCCAGCAGGAAGCTTTGACCCCCATGTATACGTAGACACCATAGGGGTCCCTAGAGTGGTCCTAGACGAGTTCAAAGCAAGAGACCAAGTAGCAGCAGGATTTGAATCTTTGATCCCCATCATCACTGTAAATAAGAATGTAGACTGGGTAAATTACATCTACTAAAACCAACAAAGGTTTGTCAATTACACCAGAGATGCACTCCAAGGTTTAGCCGAACTAGAAGCCGCATCACGCATGACTTTCCAAAACCGCATGGCCTTAGATATGGTCCTAGCTGAAAAGGGGGGTGTGTGTAAAATGGTGCCTAAAACAGGTACACATTGTACCTACATCCCAGACAACACTGGCCCAAATGGTAAGGTGACTTTGGCTATCAGGAAACTTGAGGATTTGTCCGAGCATATAAGAAAGAATTTGGGGCTCACCAACCCTTGGGATCAATATTTCACCTGGATTAGGGGAGGGTGGCAGGGATTACTAACACAGATAGGAATAACTATCCTGATAATTTTGGTGACCTTGGCTTTCATAGTTTGCTGTATTCTCCCCTGTCTTAAAAAGTGTGTAGGGAAAGCCATTGACCAATGTTCTCCTACATTCATGGAAATACCAGATGAAAATTATGAAATGCACTCTGTTACAGTCACCTCCCCTCGAGAAGCAACGCCATAAGGTTACAGGGACAGACAGCACCTGATTGCCCTTCCCAGCTGTATCTAGTAGGGTAATGAGTTAGTCATTGCTTTCCTCTATATACAGTTGAAAAGAGTTGCAGGGGAACGGGCCAGGGGTAGGATTTTAAGTGTAAGGGACAGATTATAAATAGACATTTTCAAGGGGGGGGGAACTGTAATGGATGTGATTAAGGTGTTACCAGGTAAAAATATTAAAATGGCTATTTCAAATGTAATATTGCATGAGAAGTTTGGCTGGTTAAATTCTTAACTTTAAGACTTTTCAGAAAACTGCAGATATCTGCTAGTTCCTTATTTTCAGTCTGAAGCCAAACCGCAACAGGTTATAAACAGACTGTCTTTTCCAAGAAGTTGCACCAAAAGCAGACATGACGTCAATATCCAATGCTTGAAGAGGGAGTTACCAAAATATTTAATAATAGCTATGATTAATTGTCAAGTTTGCTGAAATTTTTGCTAAAACTGCTGAAGCTGCTAAAAAACTCAGACAATGTCACAATAAAGTGTTTTGCAAGTGCCTTTTTTGTCTGGCAAAAATGTATAAAACTGTGAAAGAGGAAATAAAGAGATCAGAAGTTTTTTATTCTGAACTGAGTGTCAGAGCGCAATTACTTCATGGCATGCATGCTTTTTAATTTGATAAAGGGGTAGATATAATAATATCAGATTTTGTTCTGAATCCAAAACAGTCTTGTGTATTGCAGATAAAATGGATGGCTTCAATGACCACAACTTCCTCCCCCTGTTCATAGACAAATACAGGGAGCTGTCCTGACTATGGTAGGTCAAACACCTACATTATAATAATAAACAAAAAGAGGCAGGCAGCGCTGGAGAAACTGCTGGAGTTGAAGCCGGTGATCCCCACAGCAACCATCCCCTATTTAAAAGCCAAAATTGGTGGCCTGAGGAGCACAAGAAGGTTCAGGATTCCCAGAGATCCGGAGCTGCAGCAGATGATGTTTATGTCCCCAGGCTGTGGTACTATGAGAGACTGCGATTTCTGTCAGACCAGACTGAAGTCAGGGAATAACTCCCCACTCTATCTTCCACCCCAGCTGAGACTTCCGATGTCCAACCTGGGACTTCCAGCCAGGAAGAAGTGGAGGAGCCCTGCTTGAGTCAGGTATAGCATTCCTCTACAGATTTCTGGTCAAGAAATAAATTATGTTTACTAGATATTATTAATCACTAATTGCTGATTTTATAAAGTCTTTTACATATCACTAGACAGTAGTGGGCAAAAATAATTGGGACAAGAATGAAAAATTCTGGGCTCAGAATGATAGTCTTGTTTATAATACTCGCCTATGTGTGTTTTCCTTCAAAAAGGACAGTTTGTTTGTGAGGCGGAAGATACATTTCAAAAATACAATGTGAAATCAACAAGAGACACCAAGCAACCTCCTTTAGATTAAATAATACAAGATAATAATGGTATTGTGGTAACTTGACACACAAAACACACCCAAAACTATTCTGGAGTTACAAAAAAAAAAAAATACAAAAAATAACACGAGATCAGGATTTCAAAAACTAAAAAAAAAAAAAAAAAAATAAAAAATAAAATTATTTTCGGGAGATGTGACAAACAAAAAAATTATATTAATGAAATCACGATAAATATTAAAAGAAAGAAGAAGTTTGTGAGAAGTCTGTGTGAATATGAGCAGCAAAACAACTTCATTCTTGTAGCATTATAAAGAAGAAGAGAGTGCGCTGTATTAAACAATTTAAAACTTTGCAGCGTGACGAACGTGCTATATCCATTATGAACGCTAATTTTACCAGACCGAGCAGTTCCATCTCGGAATTTATTCTGAGCATGCATGGCACTTTGTGCGTTGGAATTGTCCACACACGTTCGGAATTTACGGGAACGGATTTTGTTGTCAGAAAATTTTATAGCCTGCTCTCAAACTTTGTGTGTCGGAAATTCCGATGGAAAAAGTCCGATGGACCCCACACACGGTCAGAATTTCCGACAACAAGCTCCAATCGCACATTTTCCTTCGGAAAATCTGACCGTGTGTACAAGGCATTAGTGTCAGGAAGCTAGTTGTGATTTGGACAGGGTATAATCCCAATCCTCCATTAAATTTAATAGGTACGATGCCCAGCGGGTGCGGAGAGGCGACTCGTTGTACATCTTGTGGCATGTATGCGTTCTTTGATCATCTGATCGAGGGTGAATACTGCTGTGCAAAATGTAAGTGCATTGTTTCCCTGGCAGTCCAGGTTCTGAATCTGGGGAAGCAACTGTCAGCACTGAGAAGTCCCTCCATACTAAAGGAGAGCCAGGAATGTACACGGCAGGTGCCGGCAGGGACCAGCACAGAGGCGGGTGGAGACAGAGGTGCAGGCACTAGGAAAGAATACATGGGTGACAGTCAGGAGGGGTAGAGGGGGGGGAAGTGCCAGGGAGGCCGATCCAGGCCAATAAGTACGCTCCACTGAGTAAAATTGGTGAAACCAGTCAGGGACCAGCACAGCTGGAGCTGAGGGACTCTCCTATCTGCCAGGGGAAGAACTCCTCCAGTGAAAGTGGGCGGGGGGGGGAGAGAAGGGAAAGAAATGACAGATTCTGGTGGTAGGGGACTCAATTCTTAGAAGGACAGAGAGGGCAATCTGTAACAAAGACGTGAAGTGCCAAACAGTATGTTGTCTACCGGGCGCTCGGGTTCGGCATATCACGGATCTTGTGGACAGATTACTGGGAGGGGCTGGGGAAGACCCGGCTGTCATGGTGGCACCAATAACAAAGTCAGAGGCAGATGGAGTGTCCTAAAGAATGATTTTAGGGATTTAAGAGCTAAATTGAGGAAAAGGACCTCCAAGGTAGTATTCTCTGGAATACTACCAGTACATCGAGCCAAACCAGAAAGGCAGAGGGAGATTAGGGAAGTAAATAAGTGGCTGAAGAGCTGGTGTAGTAAGGAGGGGTTTGGGTTCCTGGAGGACTGGGCAGACTTCTCAGTTGATAACCAGTACTATAGAAGGGACAGACTGCACCTAAATGAGAAGGGTGCAGATCTGCTGGGAATGAAGATGGCCAAAAAGTTAGAGGGCTTTTTAAACTAGGTGATGGGGGGAGGGTCCAGAGGTAGAGATGGTCAGCGCGGAACATATTCCAGAGGGCAGTATTGGGGGGCATTAGTGGTAGGTTGACCAAAGCACAAAAATCCAAGGTAAGTATAGTAGCAAGTCCTAGTTGCAATCTCAGAACACCCAATACAAGGATAATATGCGACCGGTCTAAACTACGTGGCATGTTCACCAATGCCAGGAGCCTGGCAGACAAGATGGGTGAACTAGAGATACTGTTGTACGAGGAGGATTTGGGTTTTGTGGGAATTTCAGAGACCTGGTTCAACAGCTCTCATGATTGGCTGGCAAACATTCAAGGGTATACCCTATACCGCAAGGATAGAAAGGGTAAAAAAGGGGGAGGGGTATGCCTATATATCAAAAATAATGTACAAGTGAATGTGAGAGATGACATCACTAAGAGAGCTAGGGAGGAGGTGGAATCCTTGTGGGTAGAGCTCCAAAGGGATGAAGCTAAGGGGAAAATAATACTGGGAGTATGCTATAGGCCCCCTAACCTGAGGGAGGAAGTGGAGAAAGATCTCCTATCACAATTTGGATTAGCAGCAAAGATGGGAAGTGTTATCATAATGGGGGATTTTAATTATCCAGGCATTACAGGATCTACTGATTACCAACAATACAGACCTGATCACGGATGTGGAAATACCAGGCAATTTAGGTAACAGCGATCACAGGTCAATTAGTTTCAGTATAAATCACACAAATAGGAAACATGAAGGGAATACAAACACACTGAATTTCAAAAGAGCCAACTTCCCTAAACTACGAACCTTGCTAGAAGGCATAAATTGGGATAAAATCTTAGGAACAAAGAATACGGAGGAGAGATGGCTTTGCTTTAAGAGCATATTAAATAAGGGCATTAGCCAATGCATCCCATTGGATAATAAATTTAAAAGAGCGAACAAAAGTCCTGGATGGCTTAACTCCAATGTAAAAATGCATATAAAAGCAAAGGAGAAGGCCTTCAAAAAATACAAGGTTGAGGGATCATCATCAGCATTCAGACTTTATAAAGAATGCAACAAGAAATGTAAGGGTGCAATAAGGACGGCTAAGATAGAACATGAAAGACACATAGTGGAGGAGAGCAAGAAAAATCCCAAGAAATTCTTTAAGTATGTAAACAGTAAAAAAAGGGAGGACAAACCATATTGGCCCATAAAGAATGAGGAAGGACATCTGGTTACAAAGGATGGGGAGATGGCGAAGGTATTGAATTTATTCTTCTCCTCAGTCTTCACGGGGGAATCGGGGGGCTTCAGTAACCAAAACTGCAATGTTTATCCTCAGGACACATCACAGGAAGCACCTCCATGGTTAACAGAGGACAGAATTAAAATTAGATTGAGAAACTTAACATTAATAAATCACCAGGACCAGATGGCTTGCATCCGAGGGTACTTGGGGAACTCAGTCAAGTGATTGCCAGACTGTTGTTCCTAATTTTTACAGACAGTTTACTGACTGGAATGGTACCAGCTGATTGTAGAAAAGTCAATGTAGCACCACTATTTAAGAGGGGCCAAAATACATCCGTGGGAATTACAGACCAGTTTGCATAACATCAATAGTATGTAAAATCTTGGAGGGGATGATAAGGGACTATATACAAGATTTTAGTAATGAAAACGGTATCGTTAGCAGTAATCAGCATGGATTCATGAAGAATCGTTCTTGCCAAACCAATCTACTAACCTTCTATGAGGAGGTGAGTTACCAGCTAGATAAAGGAAGGCCCGTAGACGTGGTGTATCTGGATTTTGCAAAAGTATTTGACACCGTTCCCCATAAACGTTTACTGTACAAAATAAGGTCCGTTGGCATGGACCATAGGGTGAGCACATGGATTGCAAACTGGCTAGAAGGGCGAGTTCAGAGGGTGGTGATAAATGGGGAGTGCTCGGAATGGTCAGGGGTGGGTAGTGGGGTCCCCCAGGGTTCTGTGCTGGGACCAATCCTATTTAATTTGTTCATAAATGACCTGGAGGATGGGATAAACAGTTCAATCTCTGTATTTGCAGACAATACTAAGCTAAGCAGGGCAATAACTTCTCCGCAGGATGTGGAAAAGATCTGAACAAATTAATGGGGTGGGCAACTACATGGCAAATGAGGTTCAATGTAGAAAAATGTAAAATAATGCATTTGGGTGGCAAAAATATGAATGCATTCTATACAATGGGGGGAGAACCTCTGGGGGAATCTAGGATGGAAAAGGACCTGGGGGTCCTAGTAGATGATAGGCTCAGCAATGGCATGCAATGCCAAGCTGCTGCTAACAAAGCAAACAGAATATTGGCATGCATTAAAAAGGGGAACAATTCCAGAGATAAAGCGATAATTCTCCCGCTCTACAAGACTCTGGTCTGGCAGAGCATGCTGTCCAGTTTTGGGCACTAGGGATGAGCCGAACACCCCCAGTTCGGTTCGCACCAGAACCTGCGAACGGACCGAAAATTGAACCCCATTGAAGTCTATGGGACTTGAAGGTTCAAAATCAAAAGTGCTAAATTTAAAGGCTAATTTGCATGGTATTGTCCTAAAAAGGGTTTGTGGACCTGGGTCCTGCCCCAGGGGACATGTATCAATGCAAAAAAAAGTTTTAAAAACTGCCATTTTTTCAGAAGCAGTGATTTTAATGATGCTTAAAGTGAAAAAAAAGTGAAATATTCCTTTAAATATCATACCTGGGGGGTGTCTATAGTATGTCTGTAAAGTGGCACGTGTTTCCTGTGCTTAGAACAGTCCCTGCACAAAATGACAATTTTAAAGGAATAAAAGTCATTTAAAACTGCTTGCGGCTTTAATGTAATGTCGGGTCCCAGCAATATGGATGAAAATCAGTGAGACAAACGGCATAGGTACCCCACCCCAGTCCATTACCAGGCCCTTTGGGTCTTGTATGGATATTAAGGGGAACCCCGCACCCAAATTAAAAAAAAGGAAAGGCTTGGGGCACCCAGGCCCTATATACTCTGAACAGCAGTATACAGGCGTGCAAACAAGACAGGGACTGTAGGTTTGTTGTTAAGTAGAATATGTTTGTAATTTTGAACGGGTACATTTTTAAAGTGTAGCTTCAGCCAAAAAAAACTATTTTAAGCTTTTTGGAAAACATAGGGAAGGGTTATTACCCCTGTGACATTTGTTTTGCTGTCTGTGCTCCTCTTCAGAAGATTTCACCTCACTTTCTGTCCCAATGACAAATGTTTTTTGAAAATTTGGGGTTTTTAGTGAAACAAGGATTGGTGATAAATCATCAGTGAAGAGGAGACACGTTTTTCCCATATTAACTCTTACAGGAGAGAATTTCCCTTCCTAGGGGTAGATTTCATCTCACTTCCTATTGTCTCCTTCCTTTTGCAATTAGGAGTCGTTTGTAAGTTGGATGTTTGAAAGTAGGGGCCTGCCCTATATACTCTGCAGAAATTGGGTCCTAAGGTGTTGGTGTTGCCAAAACACTGTAAGCCCTCACAGTTACTCTTGGTGGACGGAGAAACGGACCTTGCTGTCAAATATTAGATCAAGAATTATAATTACATGTCCCTGTTGAACAGGGGCAGAAAAACTGGGCCTTAGGCACTGGTGCCACAACACTGCAACCCCTCACAGATACTCTAGTCGGAGCGCAGGAACAAGCCCTGCTGTAAAGTATTGCATCAAAAATTGTAATTACACGCCCCTGTTAAACAGGGGCTGAAAAATTGGGCCTCAGGCACTGGTGCCAAAACACTGCAACCCCTCACAAATACTCGAGTTGAGTGCAGCAACGAACTCTCCTTGCAAAATATTGCATCAAAAATTGTAATTACACACCCCTGTTAAACAGGGGCTGAAAAATTGGGCCTTAGCCACTGGTGGCGGCGCCCAGAACCAAAAATATTCTTACAAACTATCAGCATGATCATTGAGGAGGAAGAGGATAGTCACTCAGCATCAGCATAGGCAGTCTTGAAGGGATCTGACATTTCAAAATAAAATATTCGGTTGCATCAGGTGCTTGGTAGCTGGTGGTAATCCAAGACTGATTCATTTTTAAGAAGGTCAGTCGATCGACCGAGTCAGTGGACAGGCGCACCCTGTGATCGGTTACAAAGCCTCCAGTAGCACTGAGTGTGCATTCCGAAAGAACGCTGGATGGAGGACAGGCCAGTAGCTCAATTGCATACAGTACCTGACCGCGAGATTGTGTTTCCAGCGCGATACCATCATGCTGGTTCTCGGCGACAGTGTACTGTGCAGGTCGCACTGGCTCACTCATCGGGAAAGGAAAACTTTGTTTTCCTTTCCCGATGAGTGACAGGCAGTGCTCACAGCTGTCTGGTATGAATCCTGAGGGGGAACGCCGCGCCAAATTTTAAATGAAAAAACTGGCGTGGGTCCCCCCCCCAGGGGCATACCAGGCCCTTAGGTCTGGTATGGATTGTGCCCCCCTCCCCTCCTGTGGCCGTACCAGGCCGCATGCCCTCAACATGGGGGGGTGCCTTGGGGGAGGGGGCCCCCCACCCCAAGGCACCTTGTTCCCATGTTGATGAGGACAAGGGCCCCTTCCCGACAACCCTGGCCGTTGGTTGTCGGGGTCTGCGGGCTTATCGGAATCCGGGAGCCCCCAGATTCCGGCCCACCACCCTGTGTGAATGAGTAGGGGTACATGGTACTCCTACCCATTCACCTAGGGAAAAGTGTCAATAAAAAAAAAAAAAAACACAGTACACAGGTTTTAAGAGTAATTTATTAGGCAGCTCCGGGGTCTTCTTCCGACTTCGGGGGTCTCCTTCCGACTTCTCCCTTTGTTCAGCCTCTTCTCCCGGGCCCTGCCGCTATATTCTTACAGCTCTATTGCCAGCGAGGGGCCCGGTCTGCTGCCGCTGTCTTGTCACCGCTGTCTCGCCGCCGCTGTCTCGTCGCTTCTTTTCTTCCGATGTTGACACGACGCTCTCTCGGGCTGGAATGCTTTGTGCGAGCTGTGGAGCCATTTATATAGGCGGTGACCCCGCCCCCTTATGATGTCATGGTCCCAGCATGCGCAGGGGCTCTGGGGTCACGCCCCCTTATGACGCCAGAGTCCCTGCGCATGCTGGGACCATGACGTCACAAGGGGGCGGGGTCAATACCTATATAAATGGCTCCGCAGCTCGCACAAAGCATTCCAGCCAGAGAGAGCGTCGTGTCAACATCGGAAGAAGAGAAGAAGCAACAAGACAGCGGTGACAAGACAGCGGCAGCAGTCCAGGCCCCTCGCTGGCAATAGAGCTGGAAGATGATAGCGGCGGGGCCCGGGAGAAGAGGCTGAACACTGGGAGAAGAGGCTGAACAAAGGGAGAAGTCGGAGAGAGACCCCCCAAAGTCGGAAGAAGACCCTGGAGCTGCCTAATAAATTACTCTTAAAACCTGTGTACTGTGTTTTTTTTTTTTTATTGACACTTTTCCCTAGGTGAATGGGTAGGAGTACCATGTACCCCTACTCATTCACACAGGGTGGTGGGCCGGAATCTGGGGGCCCCCTTATTAAAAGGGGGCTCCCGGATTCCAATAAGCCCCCCGCCCGCAGACCCCGACAACCAACGGCCAGGGTTGTCGGGAAGAGGCCCTTGTCCTCATCAACATGGGGACAAGGTGCTTTGGGGTGGGGGGGGTACGGCTCAGGAGGGGGGGTGCTCGCTCCTCCCCACCCCCTTTCCTGGCCGGCCGGGCTGCGTGCTCGGATAAAGGTCTGGTATGGATTTTGGGGGGACCCCCACACCGATTTTTCGGCGTAGGGGGTTCCCCTTACAATCCATACCAGACCTAAGGGCCTGGTATGCCCCTGGGGGAACCCACGCCATTTTTTCCATTTAAAATTTGGCGCGGCGTTCCCCCTCAGGATTCATACCAGACAGCTATCAGCACTGCCTGTCACTCATCGGGAAAGGAAAACAAAGTTTTCCTTTCCTGATGAGTGAGCCATCTCGGCGCTGGCTCCTGTGACGGGACTCACAGGTGTCAAATCTTGCCGAGAAATGCGGCAAGATTGACACAATATCGCGGTCACCTACTGTACTGTGCAAGCTCTGGCCAGTGATCCATCCTGAAGACCCAGTAACCCAGAGGATTTTCGGTGGGAAATGTGTCCAAGTCAGATCTTGCCCCTAGGTATTCCTGCACCATGTAAAACAGACGCTGGTGATGGTTGCTGGAACCAATCATACCTTGGGGCTGCGGACTAAAAAATTGTCTGAACGCATCGGTCCTTCTTTGACTGACCGAAGCCTCAGCAACACGTTGTCCAGGAGCAGGAGGTTGTAACCTCCCAGTCTCTGGGAACGCATTGCAGACCTTTCTGCAAGGCCTTCCAAAGATGTTTCATCCTCTGCTCCCTCTGTGACGGCAAGATAAAGTCCACAACTTTACCCTTGTAACGTGGATCAAGGAGGGTTGCCAGCCAGTAACAATCCCTCTCCTTGATAACACAAATAAGAGGATCCTTCCGCAGGCTTTGCAGGATCAGGGAGACCATGCAGCGTAGGTTTGCTGAGGCATTCGGTCCGGAGTCCTCTGGGTCACTATGGACGACATGATCTGCAGCCACCTCCTCCCAGCCACGTACAAGTCCATGGGTTTATTGGGACTGTAAATGATCCCTTAAAGACTGCTGCTGATGCTGAGTGCCAGGCTCCACCTCCATGCTGACACAATCCTCCTCTTCCTCCTCCTCGTCCTCTTCCTGTGTGATCAGCGGGCATGCAGGACACTGTCTGGATAAAGGGGGCCTTGAGAGCTAAGGAAGTCCTCCTCTTCCTGCCTCTGTTCTGGCTCAAGTGCCCTGTTCATTATTCCACGCAACGTGTGCTCCAACAGGTGCACAAGGGGGACAGTGTTACTGATGCATGCACTGTCACTGCTCACCATCCTCATGGCCTCCTCAAATAGTGACAGGACAGTGCATGCATCCCTGATCATGGCCCACTGGTGTGGGGAAAAAAAAAAAAAAAAAAAAACAAGATCCCCTGACCCTGTCCTGGTGCTATAGTTGCACAGGTACTCATTGATGGCCCTCTGCTGCGTGTGCAGTCGCTGCAGCATGGCCAACGTTGCGTTCCACCTGGTGGACATGTCACAGATTAGGCGGTTAAATTCCCTTTGGAGGTCAGCCAGCCGAGCACTGGCATTATATGACTGGCGGAAATGCACACAGACTTTCCTGGCCTGCCTCAGGACATCCTGTAAGCCCGGGTACTTGCCCAAGAACCGCTGCACCACCAAGTTAAGGACGTGAGCCAAACAGGGCACATGGGTCAGTTGTCCCTGTCGGAGGGCGGAGGAGAGGTTGGTGCCATTGTCGCAAACCACCATACCTGCCTTAAGCTGGTGTGGCATCAACCACCTCTGAACCTGCCCCTGCAGAGCTGACAGAATCTCTGCCCCAGTGTGGCTCCTGTCCCCCAAGCACACCATCTGTTTGCCTGCGTGCTTGCATAGCCCCTTGAACACCTACGGAGCACCGCTGGTTCCGAAGACAAATCAGCACAGGAAGAGGCCATGGAGGAAGAAGAAGAGGAGGGGGTGGAAGAGAGAGGTGTGGCAAAATCACCACTAGTAGTATTTTGGAGGCGTGGTGGCGGAACAACCTCCAACACTACTGCACTCTGTCCTCCATCATTCCCAGCTGCAAGAAGAGTCACCCAGTGCATGGTGAAGGATAGGTAATGTCCCTGTCCATGCCTGCTGGACTATGAGTCAGAGGTAATATGCACCTTACCGCTGACCAGCTAGGCCAAGACATTGCCTTCCACATGCCGGTAGAGAGTCGGTATCGCCTTCAGTGAGAAAAAGTTGCATTTAGGAACCTGCCACTGAGGAACCACACATTCCACAAACTCACGGAAGGGGGCAGAGTCTACCAGCTGAAAAGGCAGCAGTTGAAGTGCTAGCAATTTAGCCAAGCTAGCATTCAAACGCTGGGCATGTGGATGGCTGGGAGTGAACTTCTTTCGGCGGTGCAGCAGCTGGGGCAGGGAATTTGCTTGGTACAATCTGACGTCGGTGTACCGATTGCAAATTGCCCGCAAGTACTTGGCTGTGACACACCTAATTCTACACCTTCATTCCTCTCAGTGCAGGTCTCAGAGAGGACTGAAGGTATAGTGGGGTTGGAGATCTCAGGTGATGAGGAGCAAGGAGAGGTCCTCTTTGTTCTTTGGTGTGTGTCTTTTAGATGCGCTTGTCAACGAACTGCATGGCAGGTCGACATATGTCTGGTAAAGCATGTTGTGCCCAAGCAGGTGATGTTTTGGCCACGTGAGATACGCTTGAGACATATGTTGCAAATAGCAGTGGTGGAATCTGATGCACTCGTCTGAAAAAAGGTCCACACCAAAGAACTTTTGGAATAATGCGCAGAGACAGCAGTGCCCTACACATGCGGAGCTATGCGGTGTGATGCAGTCGGTGTGCTGCCCTTAAGCTGGCCCCTGGAGGGCATCCTGCCTCATTGGTGATGTGCCTCCTCCTCCTCTCTCCTATTAGGCACCCACGTGGAGTCAGTGACCTCATTATCCCCTCCCTCCTCATCACTGGTGCAAAGCTGGCAGTATGCTGCAGCTGGGGGAACATGACTGCCAGATTGCTGTCCTTCTTGGGCACCCCCTCTCTCTGGGTTCACTTTACTGCCTTCCTCTAGCTGGGTACCATCATCGGAGCCTTCAAAATGCTGCGCATCCTCCTGGAGCATGTACCCAACACTGTGGTCAAACAGTTCGGGGGACTCCTCAGGAGGACATGGTGGGGCTAGGGAAGGAGTGACTGATGCCATTGAGCCGAGGGAAGAGGTCGCGTTGGCAGCTGCTTTGCCAGACAAAGCACCCTGAGCCTGGGTGAGAGAGGATGAGGAGGATGCGGACGGCTTGGTCAACCACTCGACCAAGTCTTCGGCGTGTTGTGGCTCAACACGGCCAGCTGCCGAAAAAAAAAAAGGACAAGCGTGTCCCACGGCCACGTGCTGATAGAGATGCACCATCTCCACGACCAGAACTGTTGCCTCTAGACACAGAGCCTGCTTGCCCTATTTTATTGGCTTGTGACTGTCTGCCTCTCCTTTCTTGTTGCCCTACAATGATATGTAGCTGCACAATGCTGGGATGTGTGTGTATGTATGTATGTATGTATATACACATATATACATACACACACACTGCAGCTAGCAGAATCAACTGCCTGTAGTATTATTAGAATGAGAACACCAGCAATTGTCTTCAGGTAGCTTTAGGTGTACACTGTGCAGAGGACTCAGTACACTAACTGTAAATACTGCAGCTGCCTGCCTGTGGTATTAATAGGATCAGAAGAACACCACCAATTTTCTTCAGGTAGCTTTAGGTGCACACTGTGCAGAGGATGCACTACACTAACTTGTAAATACTACAGCTGCCCGCAGTACTAATAGGATCAGAACAACACCACCAATTTTCTTCAGGTAGCTGTAAATACTGTAAAACCACCTGCCTGCCAGTAGCAAGAGAAGAACAGTAACGGACCACATACACACATACTATATGGGTAGAGATCAGTGTTTACAAACGTTTATGTGTGTACCATCATCCCTAAAGTAGTAAACCAAAAAATGTAGAAAATGGGATTTTAAAAAGGTACCCCTGATATAGGAAAAGACATTATCTACTAAAAATATATCAAATATTTATTGAAGCAGTTTTACACACACAAAAAAAAAAAATGTACGATAAAATTTGAGAACAGTTTTACATTCACAGTCAAACAAAAAAAAAAAAAAAGGAAGATTAAGGTCTGCTGTGACCCCTCTGACACCTCCATCCCTAATAGTGCACAAATAAACAAGAAAAATAGCCCTGGAACTTTAGATGAGGTGAGAGAGGTTTAGCCAATGTCCACAGTGAACACTGAGACAAAATCAATTTATTCATTTCAAAATGTTATGTAACTGAGCGGTAACAACAATGATTGTGAGTTACCAGGCATAATAGCCAATGTACACAACACAGATGAACGTAAATATACAAAGATTTATTACAAATGTTATACATCAATGAGCAACAATAAAACTTGAAAATTGCTGGGTCAGTAAGTACACATACAAAATAAGATGATAAAATGTACATACATGTGGACAGGGAAGTATGTAAACATAATGCAGACATCAATAATACCCAGCATGTACCGGCATAAAATAAGCATCAATAAAGCCCTATGCATTTCACGAGACCCTGCTCGCTCTTCAGGGGCGGATGCATGAATGTTGTATCTGCAATGTAAGTAATAAGATCAATAAATGTATGTGGTTGGTAAATGGGGGCAGATGGAATGATTAGCAAGAGAGGCCTGATGCAGAGACCTCATACTTACCGGAGTCTGAGATGAATCGCCAAACGCTGGATATCAAGATGGCAGCAGTGTGATGCATCCAGCTCAGGAGCTGAGGAGGCGGAACAAAACAAAGGTCACAATAGGGGAACATCCGGAGGATCAGCACGGACTGGATAGGGGTATTTCTCACTGCGGAAAACATGGCACCGATGTGCAGGTGGCCACCCCCGTCAACAGACAGGAGAGGACAGCAAGAGATCAAGAACAGAGCTCCCCTATGCACATCGCAGCCCCCGAGCTGGATGAAAGCCCACACACTGGTCTGTTGTTACAATTAGCGTTTGTCCATATTACATCTAGTGTAATATCACCCTTTGGCCAGTTATATTTGCATACTGCTCCCAGGGGGCCTTGCTGGGCTGAGCTGTTCCCCTTTCGCTGGTGGTCTTTTGTGGCAGTGGTTTTCATCCAGCTCGGGGGCTGCGATGTGCATAGGGGAGCTCTGTTCTTGATCTCTTGCTGTCCTCTCCTGTCTGTTGACGGGGGTGGCCACCTGCACATCGGCGCCATGTTTTCCACGCCCATACACTGACGTCTCCCTGAGGTAACTCAGGTGTGGGCTGTGTGGGTCATCCCAGACGGTTGGGTGGTTGTTGCATCTGTGCACCCCCCTTTGATGGTGGATGTCTTTTGGACGCCCATGCAGCACCACCCATACATGATGCTGGGGGTGTAACCTTCGGGGTCTTGTGGGTATATCTGGACGTTCAGCACGGTTGGGATTCTGATTCACTACTTGCCGATTGGATAGAGCGGTCACATCTAAGAACAAACTGATAATCATTGGATGTTTTTCACTCCTATTGAGGTACAACTTTTTTACTTTCCTGACATCTATTGGGTTTGTTACATTGTTTTTATACACATGTAATACTATATCATTCTACATTGCCCCGTAGTCTCTCTGCCCATACCAGTTTTATAACCATGCATTCACTACATTCCATATCTCAGTTAGTTTGTTCATACCAAGATACTCTTATAAGCTTAATTCACTCACTTACATCTTTATGTGTATATATAAATTAAAGCTTAGAACCCTATACAATAAGTTCATTTTGCATTTATGATGCCCTCTGATATATATGCATCCTTGCAGACATTTTCCAGACACAATTTTAAGGGGCTAAGTGGAGACCGCAGTAAGAAATACCCCTATCCAGTCCGTGCTGATCCTCCGGATGTTCCCCTATTGTGACCTTTGTTTTGTTCCGCCTCCTCAGCTCCTGAGCTGGATGCATCACACTGCTGCCATCTTGATATCCAGCGTTTGGCGATTCATCTCAGACTCCGGTAAGTATGAGGTCTCTGCATCAGGCCTCTCTTGCTAATCATTCCATCTGCCCCCATTTACCAACCACATACATTTATTGATCTTATTACTTACATTGCAGATACAACATTCATTCATCCGCCCCTGAAGAGCGAGCAGGGTCTCGCGAAATGCATAGGGCTTTATTGATGCTTATTTTATGCCGGTACATGCTGGGTATTATTGATGTCTGCATTATGTTTACATACTTCCCTGTCCACATGTATGTACATTTTATCATCTTATTTTGTATGTGTACTTACTGACCCAGCAATTTTCAAGTTTTATTGTTGCTCATTGATGTACAACATTTGTAATAAATCTTTGTATATTTACGTTCATCTGTGTTGTGTACATTGGCTATTATGCCTGGTAACTCACAATCATTGTTGTTACCGCTCAGTTACATAACATTTTGAAATGAATAAATTGATTTTGTCTCAGTGTTCACTGTGGACATTGGCTAAACCTCTCTCACCCTCATCTAAAGTCCCAGGGCTATTATTCACAGTCAAAGGTATACATCCTCAACCTAATATTGACAATGAGAGAAACTGTGGTCACCAAGAGTTCAAAGCATAACCATGTCCACATAAATTTCAACATGTTTTGCCCAGAAGGCTTCATCGGGAAAATGGACGAGGCTTTTCAATTATTCAACAACAATATTCACGATAAAAACAACCTTGGATGTTCAAAGGAGAAAGAGAAAAAAAAAAAGGTAAATACACAAAAAAAAAAAAAAGTATATACATAAAACATTCACATTTATGTAGCTTGAAAGCTCTTTAGCTTGTGCAACCATAGCTCCATCAAAACCACCCTCCAGAAACAAAAACAAAAACAGGAACAAAAACCATCCCACCCCCATCCCACACAAATAAAAAAAAAAAAAAAAAAAAACACCCCCCATCACACAGGCTCACACCCAACCCTTCCCTAGTACTCCCACCCAACAAAACCACCGCGTCAACTCCATACCTCTGTTATAGAGTTCTGGGGAAGTCGCAGGATGCAAGGCGTCAGCTGAGACAGGAGGGGTGCCCCTAGAAATGACCCCCCCCTGTGTAGTCCAGATGGATGCCTGATCACCCGTAGGGAGGGATGTATGTTTTCATGGATGAAGATCATCACAAGCAAAAAGAATGATTACGGTATCTGTAACAGATATCATAGATAATAAAATTTCACACATATTGCAGGTTAAGAGAGGTAGACCACAAGACAAACTAGACAGTGGACACCACTCACCAACCCCCCGAAGAGTATTTGTATAGGGAGCTCATGAGGACTGAATGGCACAATATCAATTGTAAAAAAGCACCTGTGCAGGTGAAGACAAAGCTGCTCCACAGTTTCTGAAAAAGTATATAAAGTGCATGTAGCTATGTTAAACTTCAATGTAACAAAGAACATATGTACGCTGCAGTTTTAAATCTTCAAGAGCACCTGCTCACCTTGAAAAGATATCACATTGTTATGTAAGAAGCTATGTCACATTTCTATTGGCGCTACTGAAAGGGCACCCTAAAGTGGTGGGCCACAAAAGATAATCACTTCCTATATTAAGGGAGAAAAAAAAGGGGTTTGTTTAAAAGGAAATAGAGCACCAAAAGTGGTGCTTTAGTTTACAATTAGACATATCACAGAGTGCTAGACCGATTAACGGTCAATGTTTAGTTTTACCTGGTGCCGGCATTCCATGTTTAGCATGAGCTCCCTGACTGCTAGCAAGCATCTGAATGTGTGGGGTTTAAATATCCCTCCCCATGGCCCCAGAATGCTGTGCGTGTCATCACACTGCACCTGGAGCCAAGCGGACGCAAAAGGGAAGTTCCTGGTCCAAGGACTGATGACCCGGAACCGGAAACGATAGACAGGAAGTAAAACTACTTCCTGTGTACCCAAAACAGCAATGAGACTCCCTTTGGAGACAGTGCTGAGCCAAGAAAATAAACTTGGACAGTTGGAAAGATGGCTGTGGGATACGGTTATACCGGTATGCCAAGGACTATAAGGAGACCTCAAGGCGGGCGTATACCGGGTTGGCAACCCCCAGGAAAGAAAAGCCCAAGGGGGATGTATGTCCAACCTAGTATACACCCTTGGGCATCCATACGGGGATCAAATGGCACTGAACTGGGGGGGTAAAAATGAGGGAAAATAGAGCCTGGGGAGGGGTAAAAAAAAAAAGGGAAGAGGGGTTCCCCAAGGTTTGGGTGTGGTCATGATTGCACATTACAATAATTTGTCTACAACATTGTACCACTAATTTACATCCACATATGAAAAGCTGTATCAATATGCACATCATTGCAGCTGACTCAATATATGTTAGTATCTCTTTTCTAAAAGATGTATTGTTTCTAATAGAGGCAATTCTGGCCTAGACAACCAATCCAGAATTAGTCGCGAGAGGAATCATAAATGTCTGGTGATCTCATGATATTCAAACGCAGTAAATGTTAACAAAACAAAGGAAGGGAAAACACTCAATGGGGCACATACTCCCAAGGACACAGGAGATCACAAAAGGGGGTGATGTTTATAGAAAAGGCTTATAGCTAATCCCCTCATTGAGGCCGGGGGACCGAGTGGCCTGTAAGCAATAGATCCATCTCGTCTCCAATTGGAGAAGTTTATTGTCTATATCACCTCCTCGTTCCTGTGCTGGTATGTGTTCAAGGCTGAAAAAGCCGATAGCTTTTGAATCGAAATTGTGGTATAGCCCCACATGACGGCTAATAGGTGTTTCCATCCTATGTTTGGAGATAAGGGACACATGTTCCCTGATTCTACAAAAAAGTGGGCACTTAGTTTTTCCCACGTAAAATGCCCCGCAATGACATTTCATTAGGTATACGGAACCAACCAATTGACAGTTTGTTCTATGTTTGGGGGTCCAGACGTTATTGTTGGGAAGGGTAACATTGTTCCCTTCTAAAATGAAGGGACAATAGTTGCATCTGCCACAAGGGTAGGTGCCTGGTGATTTAGACTTGAGTGTAGTCTGATTGCGATAGTGGCTACTCACTAGAGTATCCCTCAAGGAGCGAGAGCGTTTGAAGGTGATCTCTGGATAGGGTCTAACGAATTTGGAAAATTTTTGATCAGCTGCCAATAGGTACCAGAACTTTTTATAGATATGTCGCACCTTTGCATGTTGTCTATTATATTTGGTAATCACTCTTGTTGATGTTGATACTTTATCTCGTCTGGGTTTATATAGCAACAGTTGTCTATTCTCGTTTTTTACCCTGTTGAATGCTTTTTTCAGACATGTTTTACTATATCCTCTAGCTAGGAGGCGATCGCATAGCAGGTTTGCCTCATTTTGGAAGTCTGTATCCAATGTGCAATTGCGTTTCAGGCGCAAGAATTGACTAAAAGGGATGCTTTTGATTAGTTTTTCAGGGTGCGAACTGCTGGCATGCAGCAAGCTTTTGCCTGCTGACGGTTTGCGATATAGTGTGGAACAGAGCATTTCTGTTTCGTTTATAAAGATCTCTACATCTAAAAAAGTAATTTTTGACTGGTCGAACGTGTAAGTAAACTTAGGATTGTATGTGTTCACCTTTAGACCTACCAGGAACTCTAGTAGTTGTTCTTTTGATCCTGCCCACACCATAAAAACATCATCTATGTATCGATGCCATGATACAATCTTACCAATAAACTCTGCTTTGGATTCATCAAAGAAAAGGTCTCGTTCCCACCCCCCCGGTACAGGTTTACGTAGGAGGGGGCACATTTTGCCCCCATTGCCACGCCCTGTACCTGGAGGTAGTGGGAACCCTTAAACACAAAAATATTGTGTGTAAGTATAAAATTAAGAATTTCAATCACAAATTTGTTTTACTTCCACGAGTCAAGATCTCGTTCATTCAAGAATTCTCGCACAACCTCCACACCTCTGGTATGAGGTATGGAGTTGTACAAGGCCTCTATATCGATCGCAACTAGCCAACATCCCCGAGGTAGCTGTAATCCATCCAGTGTTTTCAATAGCTCAATGGTATCCTTAACAAAGGAAAAAAGTTCCTTTACGTCGGGGTATAGATACTCGTCCACTAGTTGGCTGGCCTTTTCTGTCAGGGATCCGCACCCCAAAATAATCGGTCGGCCTGGGGGATTCTGTAAGTTTTTGTGCACTTTAGGCAATGCGTGGAATGTTGGAGTCACCGGATTGGTAGAGTCCAAGAATTTTAGTGTGTTAGAGTCAGTGACCCCCCTGTAGTGCGCCTTAGCCAAAATGTCCTTATAAAGTTTCATGTAATAATTAACATGAGATTTGGGTACTGGTCTGTACCAGTCAGTATTACGTATGATATCAAAACACATTTGCTCATATTGTTTTGTATTCATCAGAACGAGGTTGCCACCTTTGTCGGATGATTTTATTACGATGTTTTTATTAGACCTCAAGTTCTGTAATGCCTTTTTTAAATGTTTAGATAAATTGCCCGGAGGGCCAGTTAGCCAGTTAGTAGCTTCAATCTCTTTAGTGACCTGGATCACAAAGGCCCACAAGTTAGAGTTTCCCTGTAGAACAGGGAAGGACTTGGATTTGGATTTATATGTTTTTGGTGTCTCAACGGTTATTCCAGCAGAAGATATGGAAAAAGGATTATAGGAGTAAAGGGGGTTGTTAGATGGGCCAGCCCCCTGATTTGCAGGTTGGGAGGTCTCTGATCCAGGTGGGTTGATTATCCAACCCGCCTCCTCGAGATTGCTCTCCTCCCACAAATCCATCAAATCCTGAAAGGGCTCGTAGGTCTTCAAGTAACACCTTCTAAATTGGCATTGTCTGAATTCATTATCTCAACGTCATTAGGGTTTTTGTCATATAAGACTTTGTACATGAGGCGTCTGGCAAAGAGGTGCAAATCCTTGATCAGTTCAAATTTGTTTGCCTCCTCATCCAGACAGAAAGTGAGACCTAGCTCTAACAAAGTGGTCTCATCCTCTGTCAAAGGATGTGAGGACAAGTTGATGTCAAATTTGTCCCAGTTCCCATCCAAGATGGAACCGGGACCCTCTACTTTAACGGTTGACTCATTGTTCATACGGGAGTAGGTGTGGGTAGGGAATTGCGCCTAGAGTCCAAAGTATTGGAACTAAAAATAGGTGCCATTCGAGAATCCGTGGGAAAGGCAGTTGTAACTGGGTGTTGTTCCAACATTTGTTGGGACATGGGTCCCGCCAGAGTTGAGACCGGATTTGAATTTATTGTTGGAGTGGTTAACGTCACAAGTGAATGGTTTTGTATATTACCATTTCTTTAGGTACTGGGAGTTACACCGCCACGCGAACGTTGTACACGTGTTTTCTTGTCATTACTTTTGTCATGAGTTGACTTCTCCTGTGAGCTAGTTTCACTATCTTTTTTTCTCTTTCTAGAAGCTCCACTAGAATCGCTATAGTGTGTAGCTATCGGGACACATGATGCTGAGGGCATGGATGAACTATCGGATTCAATCAGATCCACATTGTGGGTCTGAGGAGCCCGTTTGTATGTGGACCTCCGACGGGAGTGATGGCCCTGTTGGTGCCATTTATATGCTTGATCCTGATCGTACGCTTTTTTATCTCTCATAAATTTGTTTTCTTTGGTTTTAATTAAATTCGTGGCATATTTTGTTAAATGCTCTTTCAAAATCTTGTCTTTGCCAAGAAAACAATTATGAGAAGACAAGTGGCTATGATCCTCCTGCCATTTCAAAATTTCTTTGTCTAATTCACCAATGTCCGTTTTATATTGGTCACTAAGTATTTGCATCATTTGTAGGGAACAAGCTTGTAGGTTTGCTTCCCATGCTTTTTTTACATTTGGTTCAACCTTTTTTATATTTGGGAAAATTTGGATACGCAGACCCCATGGTATGATCTGGTTTGTCACATATTTTCCAAAAAATTCCTTGTGCCAAAATAAACGAGTTTTCCTTTCGACCAGACGTTGTAACCCCAAGAAATAGATATCTACCTCAGCTTCAGTGACATCATCTTTGGATCGGACCTGTTGTACCTCTTAAAAAAACCCATCCCATGCCTGACCTGTGAGTCTGTCATTTTGTAGACCACTCACTCACGTGAATCTCCCAGATGTGAAGGCGGAAGTTGGGATTCAGACAAATATGAGCCACAACTGTGACACAACTGTGCCAGACTGCTGTCTATAACCACTATTTGCCACTTTAGATAAATTGAAAAGGGGAGATATATATAGCTTCGAGTTTGAGTCAAACCCATGTTCGACTCGAACATCGCATGTTCTACCGTTCGTCGAATTTCGAACGTTATGGGCCGTTCGCGTCAAATTGGAGTGGCATGTCAAGGAACATAATTCACTGCGGCATTACAGTGCATTGCTGGCTGATGATTGGCCAAGCATGCACTATGACTCGCATGCTTGGCCAATCACAGTGACGTGTGTACAGAGAGCAATAATTGGCCAAAGCCAGGGTGGCTTTGGCCAATTATGGCTCAGGGGGTTTAGTACATGCCCCACACTCTATAAGGCCGCCTGCATGGCGGCCTTGTGTAGTGTGTTGCGGCGGAGAGATAGACAGAAAGACAGTGTCATTTGATTTAAGTTAGATCGAGTAGGCAGATGAGTCAGTTAGCTGCACTTACAGTGTATTGTGTGTATATATATATATATATATATATATATATATATATTTATACATCCTAGGTGTACAAGTCCATGGGTTTATTGGGACTGTAAATGATCCCTTAAGACTGCTGCTGATGCTGAGTGCCAGGCTCCACCTCCATGCTGACACAATCCTCCTCTTCCTCCTCCTTCTTCTCCTCCTTGTCCTGTTCCTGTGTGATTGGCAGGCATGCAGGACACTGTCTGGATAAAGGGGGCCTTGGGAGCTAAGGAAGTCCTCCTCTTCCTGCCTCTGTTCTGGCTCAAGTGCCCTGTTCAATATTCCATGCAGCGTGTGCTCCAACAGGTGGACAAAGGGGACAGTGTTATTGATGCATGCACTGTCACTGCTCACCATCCTCGTGGCCTCCTCAAATGGTGACAGGACAGTGCATGCATCCCTGATCATGGCCCACTGGTGTGGGGAAAAAAAAAAACAAGATCCCCTGACCCTGTCCTGGTGCTATAGTCGCACAGGTACTCATTGATGGCCCTCTGCTGCGTATGCAGTCGCTGCAGCATGGCCAACGTTGCGTTCCACCTGGTGGGCATGTCACAGATTAGGCGGTTCTTTGGCAGGTTAAATTCCCTTTGGAGGTCAGCCAGCCGAGCACTGGCATTATATGACCGGCAGAAATGCACACAGACTTTCCTGGCCTGCCTCAGGACATCCTGTAAGCCCTGGTACCTGCCCAAGAACCGCTGCACCACCAAGTTAAGGACGTGAGCAAAACAGGGCACATGGGTCAGTTGTTCCTGTCGGAGGGCTGAGAGGAGGTTGGTGCCATTGTCGCAAACCACCATACCTGCCTTAAGCTGGTGTGGCGTCAACCACCTCTGAACCTGCCCCTGCAGAGCTGACAGAATCTCTGCCCGAGTGTGGCTCCTGTCCCCCAAGCACACCATCTGTTTGCCTGCATGCTTGCGTAGCCCCTTGAACGCCTACGGAGCACCGCTGGTGAGAACACCAGCAATTGTCTTCAGGTAGCTTTAGGTGCACGCTGTGCAGAGGACACAGTACACTAACTGTAAATACTGTAGCTGCCTGTCTGTAGTGTTAATAGGAGCAGAACAACAGCAATTGTCTTTAGGTAGCTTTAGGGACACACTGTGCAGAGGACGTAGTACACTAACTGTAAATACTGTAGCTGCCTGCCTGTGGTATTACATAGATAGTTACATAGTAGGTGAGGTTGAAAAAAGACACAAGTCCATCAAGTCCAACCTATGTGTGTGATTATGTGTCAGTATTGCATTGTATATCCCTGTATGTTGTGGTCATTCAGGTGCTTATCTAATAGTTTCTTGAAGCTATCAATGCTCCCCGCTGAGACCACCGCCTGTGGAAGGGAATTCCACATCCTTGCCGCTCTTACAGTAAAGAACTCTCTACATAGTTTAAGGTTAAACCTCTTTTCTTCTAATTTTAATGAGTGGCCACGAGTCTTGTTAAACTCTCTTCTGCAAAAAAGTTTTATCCTTATTGTGGGGTCACCAGTCCGGTATTTGTAAATTGAAATCATATCCCCTCTCAAGCGTCTCTTCTCCAGAGAGAATAAGTTCAGTGCTCGCAACCTTTCCTCATAACTAAGATCCTCCAGACCCTTTATTAGCTTTGTTGCCCTTCTTTGTACTCGCTCTATTTCCAGTACATCCTTCCTGAGGACTGGTGCCCAGTAGGGATGAGCTTCGTGTTTGAGTAAAACCCATGTTCGACTCATTCGAATTACGATTGATATGGGCTGTTCGCGCTAAATTCGAATGGCGCTTTAAGGCCCATAATTTACTGCGGCATCGCAGTGCATTTCTGGCTGATGAATGGCCAAGCATGCACTATGACCCGCATGCTTGGCCAATCACAGCGCCGTCTGTATGGAGAGCCGTAATTGGCCATTTCCAGTACATCCTTCCTGAGGACTGGTGCCCAGAACTGGACAGCATACTCCAGGTGCGGCCGGACCAGAGTCTTGTAGAGTGGGAGAATTATTGTTTTATCTCTGGAGTTGATCCCCCTTTTAATGCATGCCAATATTCTGTTTGCTGTGTTAGAAGCAGCTTGGCATTGCATGCCATTGCTGAGCCTATCATCTACTAGGACACCCAGGTCCTTTTCCATCCTAGATTCCCCCAGAGGTTCTCCCCCCAGTGTATAGATTTCATTCATATTTTTGCCACCCAAATGCATTATTTTACATTTTTCTACATTGAACCTCATTTGCCATGTAGTCGCCCACCCCATTAATTTGTTCAGGTCTTTTTGCAAGGTTTCCACGTCCTGCAGAGAAGTTATTGCCCTGCTTAGCTTAGTATCGTCTGCAAATACAAAGATTGAACTGTTTATCCCATCCTCCAGATCGTTTATGAACAAATTAAATAGGATTGGTCCCAGCACAGAACCCTGGGGAACCCCACTACCCACCCCTGACCATTCCGAGTACTCCCCATTTATCACCACCCTCTGAACTCGCCCTTGTAGCCAGTTTTCAATCCATGTACTCATCCTATGGTCCATGCCAATGGACCTTATCTTGTACAGTAAACATTTATGGGGAACTGTGTCAAATGCTTTTGCAAAATCCAGATACACCACGTCTACGGGCCTTCCTTTATCTAGATGGCTACTCACCTCCTCATAGAAGGTTAATAGATTGGTTTGGCAAGAACGATTCTTCATGAATCCATGCTGATTACTGCTAATGATTAGGGATGAGCTTCGCGTTCGAGTCGAATCCATGTTCGACTCGAACATCGGCTGTTCGGTCGTTCGCCGAATTGCGAACGATATGGGCCGTTCGCGCCAAATTTGTGTGGCGCGTCACGGCCCATAATTCACTGCAGCATCGCAGTGCATTGCTTGCTGATGATTGGTCAAGCATGCACTATGACCCGCATGCTTGGCCAATCACAGCGCCTTTTGATCCTATTAGTACCACGGTCAGGCAGCTAGACTATTTACATTTAGTACAGTGCGTCCTGCTCACAGTGTTCAGCTAGATCCGTTCCTGTTATCTTCCTACTGACAGGCAGGCTTGTCTTGTTACAGTATATAAAGCTACCTGAAGAAAATTACTGGTGTTCTTTTGATCCTATTAGTACCACGGTCAGGCAGCTAGACTATTTACATTTAGTACAGTGCGTCCTGCTCACAGTGTTCAGCTAGATCCATTCCTGTTATCTTCCTACTGACAGGCAGGCTTGTCTTGTTACAGTATATAAAGCTACCTGAAGAAAATTACTGGTGTTCTTTTGATCCTATTAGTACCACGGTCAGGCAGCTAGACTATTTACAGTTAGTGCAGTGCGTCCTGCTCACAGTGTTCAGCTAAACCTACAAGTTAGTGGGGTGCGTCCACCTCACAGTGTTCAGCTAAAGCTACCTGTAGAAGGTTGGTGGTGTTCTCATACTACAGGCAGGCAGTTGATTTTGCTAGCTGCAGTATCTATATATATATATATATATATATATATATATATATATATATATATATATATCCCAGCTTAGTGCAGCTACAGGCCATTAGTATGTCTGGAAGGCCAAGAAGGAGAGGCAGACAGTCACAAGCCAATAAGAGAGGGCAAGCAGGCTCTGTGTCTAGTGCTGGTCGTGGAGACGGTGCATCCTCATCAGCACGTGGCCATGGGACACGCTTGGCCTTTTTTTCGGCAGCTGGCCGTGTTGAGCCACAACATGCGGAAGACTTGGTCGAGTGGATGACCAAGCCGTCCTCATCCTCTCTCACCCATGCCCAGGGTGCTTTGTCTGGCAAAGCAGTGGCCTCTTCCCTTGGCTCAATGTCATCAGTGACTCCTTCCCTAGCTCCACCATGTCCTCCTGAGGAGTCCCTCGAACTGTTTGACCACAGTGTTGGGTACATGCTCCAGGAGGATGCCCAGCATTTGGAAGGCTCTGATGATGATACTGAGCTCGATGAAGGCAGTAACATGAGCACGGACAGAGGGGGTGCCCAAGAAGGACAGCAATCTGGCAGTCATGCTCCCCCTGCTGCAGCATACTGCCAGGTTTGCTCCAGTGATGAGGAGGGAGGGGGTGATGAGGTCACTGACTCAACGTGGGTGCCTGATAGGAGAGAGGAGGAGGAGGAGGAGGAGGAGGCAGCACATCACCAATGAGGCAGGATGCCCTCCAGGGGCCAGCCTAAGGGCAGCACATTGACTGCATCACATGTGCAGGGCGCTGCAGTCTCTGCGCGTTATTCAAAAAGTTCTTTGGTGTGGGCCTTTTTTGAGACGAGTGCATCAGATCGCACCGCTGCTATTTGCAACATATGTCTCAAGCGTATCTCACGTGGCCAAAACATCTCCCGCTTGGGTACCACATGCTTGACCAGACATATGTTGACCTGCCATGCAGTTTGTTGGCAAGCGCATCTAAAAGACCCACACCAAAGAACAAAGAGGACCTCTCCTTGCTCCTCATCAGCTGAGATTTCCAACCCCACTAGACCTTCAGTCCTCTCTGAGACCTGCACTGAGAGGAATGAAGGTGTAGAATTAGGTGTGTCACAGCCAAGTACTTGTGGGCAATCTGCTTTTGGTACACCGACGTCAGATTGTACCAGGCAAATTTCCCTGCCCCAGCTGCTGCACCGCCGAAAGAAGTTTGCTCCCAGCCATCCACATGCCCAGCGTTTGAATGCTAGCTTGGCAAAATTGCTAGCACTTCAACTGCTGCCTTTTCAGTTGGTAGACTCTGTCCCCTTCCGTGAGTTTGTGGAATGTGCGGTTCCTCAATGGCAGGTACCCAAACGCCACTTTTTCTCACGGAAGGCGATTCCGGCTCTCTACCGGCATGTGGAAGGCAATGTCCATGCCTCGCTGGACAGGGCGGTCAGCGGTAAGGTGCATATTACCGCTGACTCAAGGTCCAGCAGGCATGGACAGGGACGTTACCTAAGTTTCACGGCGCATTGGGTGACTCTGCTGGCAGCTGGGAAGGATGCAGGACAAGGTGCAGTAGTGTTGGAGGTTGTTCCGCCACCACGCCTCCAAAATGCTAATGATTGTGACACACCTCTCTCCTCCACCCCCTCCTCTTCTTCTTCCTCCATGGCCTCTTCCTCGGAACCAGCGGTGCTCCGTAGTCGTTCAAGGGGCTACGCAAGTACGCAGGCCAAAAGATGCCATGCGGTGCTTGAGCTGGTGTGCTTGGGGGACAGGAGCCACACTGGGGCAGAGGTTCTGTCAGCTCTGCAGGGGCAGGTTCAGAGGTGGTTGACGCCACGCCAACTTAAGGCAGGAATGGTGGTTTGTGACAATGGCACCAACCTCCTCTCTGCCCTCTGACAGGGACAAATGACCCATGTGCCCTGTTTGGCTCACGTCCTTAACTTGGTGGTGCAGCGGTTCTTGGGCAGGTACCCGGGCTTACAGGATGTCTTGAGGCAGGCCAGGAAAGTCTGTGTGCATTTCCACCGGTCATATAATGCCAGTGCTCGGCTGACGGACCTCCAAAAGGAGTTTAACCTGCCCAAGAACCGCCTAATCTGTGACATGCCCACCAGGTGGAACTCAACGTTGGCCATGCTGCAGCGGCTGCACACGCAGCAGAGGGCCATCAATGAGTACCTGTGCGACTATGGCACCAGGACAGGGTCAGGGGAGCTTGGTTTTTTTTCCCCACGCCAGTGGGCCATGATCAGGGATGCATGCACTGTCCTGTCACCATTTGAGGAGGCCACGAGGATGGTGAGCAGTGACAGTGCATGCATCAGTGACACTGTCCCCCTTGTCCACCTGTTGGAGCACACGCTGCGTGGACTAATGGACAGGGCACTTGAGGCAGAACAGAGGCAGGAAGAGGAGGACTTCCTTAGCTCTCAAGGCCCCCTTTATCCAGACAGTGTTCCTGCGTGCCCGCCGATCACACAGGAAGAGGAGGAGGAGGAGGAGGAGGAGGAAGATTGCATCAGTATGGAGGTGGAGCCTGGCACTCAGCATCAGCAGCAGTCTTTAAGGGATCAGTCCCAAGAAACACATGGACTTGTACGTGGATGGGAGGAGGTGGATGCGGACCATGTCGTCCTTAGTGACCCAGAGGACTCCGGACTGAATGCCTCAGCAAACCTACGCTGCATGGCCTCCCTGATCCTGCAAAGCCTGCGGAAGGATCCTCATATTCGTGGTATCAAGGAGAAGGACCAATACTGGCTGGCAACCCTCCTTGATCCACGTTACAAGGGTAAGGTTGCGGACCTTATCTTGCCATCGCAGAGGGAGCAGAGGATGAAACATCTTCGGGAGGCCTTGCAGAAAGGTCTGTGCAACGCGTTCCCAGAGACTGGGAGGTTACAAACTCCTGTTTCTGGACAACGTGTTGCTGAGGCTTCGGTCAGTCAAAGAAGGAGCAGTGGAGAAGGTGGCCATCTGACCGATGCGTTCAGACAATTTTTTGGTCCGCAGCCCCAAGGTATGATCGGTTCCAGCAACCATCGCCAGCGTCTGTTTTACATGGTGCAGGAATACCTAGGGGCAAGATCTGACTTGGACACCTTTCCCACCGAAAATCCTCTGGGTTACTGGGTCTTGAGGATGGATCACTGGCCAGAGCTTGCACAGTATGCAATTGAGCTACTGGCCTGTCCTGCATCCAGCGTTCTTTCGGAACGCACATTCAGTGCTGCTGGAGGCGTAGTAACCGATCACAGGGTGCGTCTGTCCACCGACTCGATCGATCGACTGACCTTCATAAAAATGAATCAGTCTTGGATCACCACCAGCTACCAAGCACCTGATGCTGATGTAACCGAATAATTTTTTTTGAAATCTCAGATCCCTTCAAAGACTGCCTATGCTGATGCTGAATGACTATCCCTGAGTAATTATCCTCTTCCTCCTCAATCATCACGCTGATAGCTTGTAAGAACATTTTTGGTTCTGGGCCCAACCACCAGTGCCTAAGGCACAATTTTTCAGCCCCTGTTTGACAGGGGCGTGTAATTACAATTTTTGATGCAATACTTTGCAGCAGGGCTCGTTCCTGCGTTCCAACTAGAGTGTCTGTGAGGGGTTGCAGTGTTGTGGCACCAGCACCAGTGCCTAAGGCCTAATTTTTCAGCTCCTGTTCAACAGGGGCATGTAATTACAATTCTTGATCTAATATTTCACAGCAGGGCCCTGTGAGGGCTTACAGTGTTGTGGCCACAGCAACACCTAAGGCCCAAATTTCTGCTGAGTATATAGGGCAGGACCCTACTTTCAAACATCTAACTTACAAACGACTCCTACTTGCAAACGGAAGGAGACAACAGGAAGTGAGATGAAATCTAACCCTAGGAAGGGAAATTCTCTCCTGTAAGAGTTAATATGGGAAAAAAAATTCTCCTTTCCACTGATGCTTTCCAATCCTTGTTCCACAAAAAAACCCAAATTTTCAAAAAACATTTTTCATTGGGACAAAAAGTGAGGTGAAATCTTCTGAAGAGGAGGAAAGACAGCAAAACAAATGTCACAGGGGTGATAACCCTTCCCTATGTTTTCCAAAAAGCTTAAAAAAGATATTTGGCTGGAGCTAAACACGTTAAAAATGTACCCGTTCAAAATTACAAAGAGATTCTACTTAACAACAAACCTACAGTCCCTGTCTTGTTTGCACCGCCTGTATACTGCTGTTCAGAGTATATAGGGCCTGGTGGCCCCACACCTTTCCTTATTTTAATTTGGGTGCGGGGTTCCCCTTAATATCCATACAAGACCCAAAGGGCCTGGTAATGGACTGGGGGGTACCCATGCCGTTTGTCTCACTGATTTTCATCCATATTGCCATGACCCGACATTACATTAAACCCGCAAGCAGTTTTAAATGAGATTTTTTCCTTTAAAAATGACATTTGGTGCAGGGACTGTTCTAAACACGGGAAACACGCGTCACTTTACAGGCATACTATGGACACCCCCCAGGTACGATATTTAAAGGAATATTTCACTTTTTTTTTTTTTACTTTAAGCATCATTAAAATCACTGCTCCCGAAAAAACGACCGTTTTTAAAAGTTTTTTTTGCATTGATACATGTCCCCTGGGGTAGGACCCGGGTCCCCAAACCCTTTTTAGGACAATACCATGCAAATTAGCCTTTAAAATGAGCACTTTTGATTTCGAACGTTCGAGTCCCATAGACGTCAATGGGGTTCTAACGTTCGTGCGAACTTTCGGTCCGTTCGCAGGTTCTGGTGCGAACCGAACCGGGGGGGTGTTCGGCTCATCCCTACTAATGATATAGTTCTTATTACTAAAATCTTGTATATAGTCCCTTATCATCCCCTCCAAGAGTTTACATACTATTGATGTTAGGCTAACTGGTCTGTAATTCCCAGGGATGTATTTTGGGCCCTTTTTAAATATTGGTGCTACATTGGCTTTTCTCCAATCAGCTGGTACCATTCCAGTCAGTAGACTATCTGTAAAAATTAGGAACAACGGTCTGACAATCACTTGGCTGAGTTCCCTAAGTACCCTTCGGATGCAAGCCATCTGGTCCCGGTGATTTATTAATGTTAAGTTTCTCAAGTCTAATTTTAATTCCGCAAATTATAAATTAAATAAATGTAGCGCTAAAAAACACATGTATGAGTGATCTCTGTGCACATGAGCATAATGTACCAATAGTGACATGTTGCTGAAACAAAAAAGTCCACAATCAATGTAAGTGATCCATGTGGAGGCAAGGGTAGAGCCTCTATCGGGCGTAGATGTCCCTCATGGTCCACTGGAACTGGGTCAAAGATGGTGTCCACAGGTAAGTGGTTCCTCGATGCACCAGAACATGTGGAAAAAAGAGGGATGCTTCCACATAGTGTGACTCGGTATATTTTTATTGCTAAAAACCGCAGTACAGGTAACAAAAAACATAAAACATGATCACGAATAAAAGCAGTGTATAGGGTAAGTAAAAACATATATATACCCCTGTTGAAGATCTTTTGGATCGAAACGCGTACCGTGTTTTTACTTACCCCATACACTGCTTTTATTCGTGATCACGTTTTATGTTTTTTGTTACCTGTACTGCGGTTTTTTAGCAATAAAAATATACCGAGTCACACTATGTGGAAGCATCCCTCTTTTTTCCACATGTTCTGGTGCATCGAGGAACCACTTATCTGTGGACACCATCTTTGACCTAGTTCCAGTGGACCGTGAGGGACATCTACGCCCGATAGAGGCTCTACCCTTGCCTCCATCACTCCACATTTCTGCCCTTGGTGGCACAAAGCTTTATCGATTCTATGCTTACGGCAGTAGAATCCAACTCATCAGGTAAGCGTATTCCATCTATTCACTTACTTTGAAGATATCTGAGCACACCGTTGAGAAGCTGAATGAATTGCCACACGGATCACTTACATTGATTGTGGACTTTTTTGTTTCAGCAACACGTCACTATTGGGACATTATGCTCATGTGCACAGAGATCACTTATACATGTGTTTTTTAGCGCTACATTTATTTAATTTATGGTATTCATTTTTGTCACATGGTTTGTAGCAGCTTATCCATTATTACCTATCTCCATTCTTTAGGGTAGCGCATTAACCATCCCCTTCCTAATTTTAATTCTGTACTCTGTTAACCATGGAGGTGCTTCCTGTGTTGTGTCATGAGGATAAACACTACAGTTTTGGTTACTGAAGCCCCCCGATTCACTTGTGAAGACTGAGGAGAAGAATAAATTCAATACCTTCGCCATCTCCCCATCATTTGTAACCAGATGTCCTTCCTCGTTCTTTATGGGGCCAATATGGTCTGTCCTCCATTTTTTACTGTTTACATACTTAAAGAATTTCTTGGGATTTTTTTTGTTCTCCTCCGCTATGTGTCTTTCATGTTCTATCTTAGCTGTCCTAATTGCACCCTTACATTTCCTGTTGCATTCTTTATAAAGTCTGAATGCTAAGGATGATCCCTCAACCTTGTATTTTTTGAAGGCCTTCTCCTTTGCTTTTATATGCATTTTTACATTGGAGTTAAGCCATCCAGGACTTTTGTTCGATCTTTTAAATTTATTACCGAATGGGATACATTGGCTAATGCCCTTATTTAATATGCTCTTAAAGCAAACCCATCTCTCCTCCGTAATTCTTTGTTCCTAATATTTTATCCCAATTTATGCCTTTTAGCAAGGTTTGTAGTTTAGGGAAGTTGGCTCTTTTGAAATTCAATGTCTTTGTATTCCCTTTATGTTTCCTATTTGTGTGATTTATACTGAAACTAATTGACCTGTGATCGCTGTTACCTAAATTGCCTGGTATTTCCACATCCGTGATCAGGTCTGTATTGTTCGTAATCAGTAGATCCAGTAATGTTTTATTTCTAGTTGGTGCATCTACCATCTGACCAATAAAATTGTCCTGCAAGACATTAAGGAACTGGCGAGCCTTAAATGAATGCGCGGTTCCCTCCGCCAGTCTATGTCTGGATAATTAAAATCCCCCATTATGATAACACTTCCCATCCTTGCTGCTAATCCTATTTGTGATAGGAGATCAGTCTCCACTTCCTCCCTCAGGTTAGGGGGCCTATAGCATACTCCCAGTATTATTTTCCCCTTAGCTTCATCCCTTTGGAGCTCTACCCATAAGGATTCCACCTCCTCTCTAGCTCCCTCAGTGATGTCATCTCTCACATTCACTTGTACATTATTCTTGATATATAGGCATACCCCTCCCCCTTTTTTACCCTCTCTATCCTTACGGTATAGTGTATACCCTTGAATGTTTGCCAGCCAATCATGAGAGCTGTTGAACCAGGTCTCTGAAATTCCCACAAAATCCAAATCCTCCTCGTACAACAGTATCTCTAGTTCACCCATCTTGTCCGCCATGCTCCTGGCATTGGTGAACATGCCACATAGTTTAGAGCGGTTGCATATTGTCCTCGTATTGGGTGTTTTGAGATTGCAACTATTACTTGCTACTATACTCACCTTGTGTTTTTGTGCTTTGGTTAACCTACCACTAATGCCCCCAATACTACCCTCTGGAATATCTTCCGCGCTGGCTATCTCTGCCTCTGGACCCTCCCCCCCATCGCCTAGTTTAAAAACCCCTCTAACTTTTTGGCCATCTTCATTCCCAGCAGATCTGCACCCTCCTTATTTAGGTGCAGTCCGTCCCTTCTATAGTATCAGTTACCGACTGAGATGTCGGCCCAGTCCTCCAGGAACCCAAAACCCTCCTTACTACACCAGCTCTTCAGCCACTTTTTTACTTCCCTAATCTCCCTCTGCCTTTCTGGTGTGGCTCGATGTACCGGTAATATTCCTGAGAATACTACCTTGGAGGTCCTTTTCCTCAATTTAGCTCCTAAGTCCCTAAAATTGTTCTTTAGGACACTCCATCTGCCTCTGACTTTGTCATTGGTGCCAACGTGCATCATGACATCCGGGTCTTCCCCAGCCCCTACCAGTAATCTGTCCACAAGATCCGTGATGTGCCGAACCCGAGCGCTCCGGTAGACAACATACTGTTCGGCGCTTCAGGTCTTGGTTACAGATTGCCCTCTCTGTCCTTCTAAGAATTGAGTCCCCTACCACCAGAATCTGTCTTTCCTTTCCCTTTGCTGCCCCCCCACTCTCACTGGAGGAGTTCTTCCCCCGGCAGCTAGGAGAATACCTCAGCTCCAGCAGTGCTGGTCCCTGGCTAGTTTCACCAATGTCACTCAAAGTAGCGTACTTATTGGGATGCTCCAGTCCTGGATCGGCCTCCCTGGCACTTCCCCCTCTACCCCTCCTGACTGTCACCCATCTACTCTTTGCTAGTGCCATCACCTCTTTGTCTCCACCCGCCTCTGTGCTGGCCCCTGCCGGCACCTGCCGTGTACGTTCCTGGCTCTCCTTTAGTATGGAGGGACTTCTCAGTGCTGACAGTTGCTTCCCCAGATTCAGAACCTGGGCTTCCAGGGAAACAATGTGCTTACATTTTGCACAGCAGTATTCACCCTTGATCGGATGATCAAGGAACGCATACATGCAGCAAGATGTACAAAGAGTCACCTCTCCTCACCCGCCGGGCATCGTACCTATTAAATTTAGTGAGGATTGGGGATTTTACCCTGTCCAAATTACCTAACAGCTAGCTTCCTGGCACTAATACTCAAGACAATACACAGGTACTCACAGACCTACGTGCAATCGCAGAACAGTCGCAGACCTACGTGCACTCACAATACTCAAGTATACAGTACACAATACACAAGTACTAATGATCCACACACACTACTCAGACAACACTCATGTACTCACACTACACAGGTACTATGACCCCTGTTATAATCTCCTGTTTAAACTCTGGTTTTTAACTCAGTGATTAATAAGATCAGAAGAACACCACCAATTTTATTCAGGTAGCTTTAGGTGCACACTGTGCAGAGGACACATTACACTAACTGTAAATACTGTAGCTGCCTGTCTGTGGTATTAATAGAAGCAGAACAACAGCAATTGTCTTCAGGTAGCTTTAGGTGCACACTGTGCAGAGGACGCACTACACTAATTTGTAAATACTGCAGCTGCCTGCGGTACTGTATTAATAGGATCAGAAGAACACCACTAATTTTCTTCAGGTAGCTTTAGGTGCACACTGTGCAGAGGACGCACTACACTAACTTGTAAATACTACAGCTGCCTGCGGTACTAATAGGATCAGAAGAACACCACTAATTTTCTTCAGGTAGCTTTAGGTTCACACTGTGCAGAGGATGCACTACACTAATTTGTAAATACTGAAGCTGCCTGCGTTACTGTACTAATAAGATCAGACGAACACCACCAATTTTCTTCAGGTAGCTTTAGGTGCACACTGTGCAGAGGACGCACTACACTAACTGTAAATACTGTAGCTAATAGGACTAATAGGATCAGAAGAACACCAGCAATTTTCTTCAGGTAGCAGTAAATACTGTAAAACCCCCTGCCTGCCTGTCAGTAGGAAGAGAATAACAGGAACAGATCTAGTTAATCTGAATAAAGTGTGTATATATATATATATATATATATATATATATATATATATATATATATATATATACACACACAGCACCTAGGATGTGTATATATATATATATATATATATATATATACACACACACAATACACTGTAAGTGCAGCTAACTGACTTGCCTGCCTGCTCTATCAAACTTAAATCAAATGATCATCAATGATCATCTCTCTGTCTATCTCTCCTATCTCTCCACTGCCACAACAGACTACACACACAAGGCCGCCACCCAGGCGGCCTTATATAGTGTGGGGCGTGTACTAAACCCACTGAGCCATAATTGGCCAAAGCCACCCTGACTTTGGCCAATTACGGCTCTCCATACAGACGGCGCTGTGATTGGCCAAGCATGCGGGTCATAGTGCATGCTTGGCCAATCATCAGCCAGAAATGCACTGCAATGCCGCATTGAATTATGGGCCGCAATGCGCCATTCGAATTTAGCGCAAACGGCCCATATCATTCTTAATTCGATGAACAGGCGAACATACGATGTTCGAGTCGAACATGGGTTTTACTCAAACACGAAGCTCATCCCTACTGGGCACCAGTCCTCACTAAGGATGTACTGGAAATGGAGCGAGTACAAAGAAGGGCAACAAAGCTAATAAAGGGTCTGGAGGATATTAGTTATGATTAGGGATGAGCTTCGAGTTTGAGTCAAACCCATGTTCGACTCGAACATTGCATGTTCGACCGTTCGTCGAATTTCGAACGTTATGGGCCGTTCGCTTCAAATTCGAGTGGTGTGTCAAGGACCATAATTCACTGCGGCATTACAGTGCATTGCTGGCTGATGATTGGCCAAGCATGCACTATGACCCGCATGCTTGGCCAATCACAGCAACGTGTGTACAGAGAGCCGTAATTGGCCAAAGCCAGGGTGGCTTTGGCCAATTAAGGTTCAGGGGGTTTAGCACACGCCCCACACTATATAAGGCCACCTGCATGGCGGCCTTGTGCAGTGTGTTGCTGCGGCGGCGGAGAGATAGACAGAGAGACAGTGTCATTTGATTTAAGTTAGATAGAGTAGGCAGACGAGTCAGTTAGCTGCACTTACAGTGTATTGTGTGTGTATATATATATATATATATATATATATATATATATATATATATATATATATATATATATATATATATAATGTGTGTAACCTAGGTGTTGTATGTATATATATATATATATATATATATATATATATATATATATATATATATATATATCTATTACACTGTATTCAGTTTAGCTAGATCAATTCCTGTTATTCTCTTCCTACTGACAGGCAGGCAGGTGTATTTACAGTATTTACAGCTACCTGAAGAAAATTGCTGGTGTTCTTCTGATCCTATTAGTCCTATTAGCTACAGTATTTGCAGTTAGTGTAGTGCGTCCTCTGTACAGTGTGCACCTAAAGCTACCTGAAGAAAATTGGTGATGTTCTTCTGATCTTTTTAGTACCGCAGGCAGCTGCAGTATTTACAGTTAGTGTAGTGCATCCTCTGCACAGTGTGCACCTAAAGCTACCTGAAGAAAATTGGTGGTGTTCTTCTGATCCTATTAGTACCGCAGGCAGCTGCAGTATTTACAGTTAGTGTAGTGCGTCCTCTGCACAGTGTGCACCTAAAGCTACCTGACAAAAATCGGTGGTGTTCTTCTTATCCTATTAGTACTGCAGGCAGCTGCAGTATTTAGAGTTAGTGCAGTGTGTCCTCTGTACAGTGTGCACCTAATGCTACCTGAAGAAAATTGGTGGTGTTCTTCTGATCCTATTAGTACCACAGGCAGCTGCAGTATTTACAGTTAGTGTACTGCATCCTCTGCACAGTGTGCACCTAAAGCTACCTGTAGAGAATTGCTGTTGTTCTGCTCCTATTAATACCACAGGCAGGCAGCTACAGTATTTACAGTTAGTGTACTGTGTCCTCTGCACAGTGTGCACCTAAAGCTACCTAAAGAAAATCGGTGGTGTTCTTCTGATCCTATTAGTACCACAGGCAGGCAGCTGCAGTATTTACAGTTAGTGTACTGCGTCCTCTGCAAAGTGTGCACCTAAAGCTACCTGAAGACAATTGCAGTTTTTCTGCTCCTATTATTACCACAGACAGGCAGCTACAGTATTTACAGTTAGTGTACTGTGTCCTGTGCACAGTGTGCACCTAAAGCTACCAAAAGAAAATTGGTGGTGTTCTTCTGATCCTATTAGTACCACAGGCAGGCAGCTGCCGTATTTACAGTTAGTGTACTGCATCCTCTGCACAGTGTGCACCTAAAGCTACCTGAAGACAATTGCTGTTGTTCTGATCTTTTATTAATACCACAGACAGGCAGCTACAGTATTTATAGTTAGTGTACTGTGTCCTCTGCACAGCGTGCAACTAAAGCTACCTGAAGAAAATTGCTGGTGTTCTCATACTAATAATACTACAGGCAGGCAGTTGATTCTGCTAGCTGCAGTATCTATATATATATATATATATATATCCCAGCTTTGTGCAGCTACATCTCACTGCAGGCCATTAGTATGTCTGGAATGCCAACAAGGAGAGGCAGACCATCACAAGCCAATAAAAGAGGGCAAGCAGGCTCTGTGTCTAGAATCAACAGTGCTGGTTGTGGAGACGGTGCATCCTCATGAGCACGTGGCCATGGGACATGCTTGGCCTTTTTTTCAGCAGCTGGCCGTGTTGAGCCACAACAAGCGGAAGACTTGGTGGAGTGGATGACCAAGTCGTCCTCATCCTCCTCATCCTCTCTCACCCAGGCTCAGGGTACTTTGTCTGGCAAAGCAGCTGCCAAAGCAGCCTCTTCCCTTGGCTCAATGGCATCAGTCACCCCTTCCATAGCCCCACCATGTCCTCCCGAGGAGTCCCCCGAACTGTTTGACCACAGTGTTGGGTACATGCTCCAGAAGGATGCCCAGTGTTTTGAAGGCTCCGAAGATGGTACTCAGCTAGAGGAAGGCAGTAACATGAGCCCAGACAGAGGTGGTGCCCAAGAAGGACAGAAATCTGGCAGTCATGTTCCCCCAGCTGCAGCATACTGCCAGCTTTGCTCCAGTGATGAGGAGGGAGGGGATGATGAGGTCACAGACTCCACGTGGGTGCCTGATAGGAGAGAGGAGGAGGCACATCACCAATGAGGCAGGATGCCCTCCAGGGGCCAGCTTAAGGGCAGCACACCGACTGCATCACACCGCATAGCTCCGCATGTGCAGGGCGCTGCTGTCTCTGCACATTATTTCAAAAGTTCTTTGGTGTGGGCCTTTTTTTGAGACAAGTGCATCAGATCCCACCGCTGCTATTTGCAACATATGTCTCAAGTGTATCTCGCGTGGCCAAAACATCACCCGCTTGGGCACCACATGCTTGACCAGACATATGTCGAGCTGCCATGCAGTTCTTTGGCAAGGGTACCTAAAAGACCCACACCAAAGAACAAAGCGGACCTCTCCTTGCACCTCATCAAATGGGATCTCCAACCCTACTATACCTTCAGTCCTCTCTGAACCCTGCACTGAGAGGAATGAAGGTGTAGAATTTGGTGTGTCACAGCCAAGCACTTGGGGACAATCTGCTATCGGTACACCAACGTTAGAAATTTGCCTTACCAGGCAAATTTCCCTGCCCCAGCTTCTGCACCGCCGAAAGAAGTTTGCTCCCAGCCATCCACATGACCAGCGGTTGAATGCTAGCTTGGCTAAATTGCTAGCACTTCAACTGCTGCCTTTTCAGTTGGTAGACTCTGCCCCCTTCCGTGAGTTTGTTGAATGTGCGGTTCCTCAGTGGCAGGTTCCCAAATGCCACTTTTTCTCATGGAAGGCGATTCCGGCTCTCTACCGGCATGTGGAAGGCAATGTCTTGGACTCGCTGGACAGGGCGGTCAGCGGTAAGGTGCATATTACCGCTGACTCATGGTCCAGCAGGCATGGACAGGGACGTTACCTATCTTTCACCGCACACTGGGTGATTCTGGCAGCTGGGAAGGATGCAGGATAGGGTGCAGTAGTGTTGGAGGTTGTTCCGCCACCACGCTTCCAAATTCTACTAGTGGTGATTCTGCCACACCTCTCGCCTCCACCCCCTCCTCTTCTTCTTCCTCCATGGCCTCTTCCTGTGCTGATTTGTCTTCGGAACCAGCCGTGCTCCATAGGCGTTCAAGGGGCTACGCAAGCACACCGGAAAAAAGATGCCATGCGGTGTTTGAGCTGGTGTGCTTGGGGCACAGGAGCCACACTGGGGCAGAGATTCTGTCAGCTCTGCAGGGGTAGGTTCAGAGGTGGTTGATGCCACGCCAGCTTAAAGCAGGTATGGTGGTTTGCGACAATGGCACCAACCTCCTCTCTGCCCTCCAACAGGGACAACTGACCAATGTGCCCTGTTTGGCTCACATCCTTAACATGGTGGTTCTTGGGCAAGTACCCGGGCTTACAGGATGTCCTGAGGCAGGCCAGGAAAGTCTGTGTGCATTTCCGCCGGTCATATAATGCCAGTGCTCGGCTGGCTGACCTCCAAAGGGAATTTAACCTGCCCAAGAACCGCCTAATCTGTGACATGCCGACCAGGTGGAACTCAACGTTGGCCATGCTGCAGTGGCTGCACACGCAGCAGAGGGCCAACAATGAGTACCTGTGCGACTATGGCACCAGGACAAGGTCAGGAGAGCTTGTTTTTTTTCCCCACGCCAGTGGGCCATGATCAGGGATGCATGCACTGTCCTGTCACCATTTGAGGAGGCCACGGGGATGATGTGCAGTGACAGTGCATGCATCAGTGACACTGTACCTCTTGTCCACCTGTTGGAGCACACGCTGCAAATAATAATGGACAGGGCACTTGAGGCAGAACAGAGGGAGGAAGAGGAGGACTACCTTACCTCTCAAAGCCCCCTTTATGCAGACAGTGTTCCTGCGTGCCCGCTGATCACACAGGAAGAGGATGAGGAGGAGGAGGAGGAGGAGGATTGTGTCATCATGGAGGTGGAGCCTGGCACTCAGCATCAGCAGCAGTCTTCAAGGGATCATTTACAGTCCGAAGAAACCCATGGACTTGTACGTGGCTGGGAGGGGGTGGCTGTGGATCATGTTGTCCTTAGTGTCCCAGAGGACTCTGGACCGAATGCCTCAGCAAACCTATGCTGCATGGCCTCCCTGATCCTGCAAAGCCCGCGGAAGGATCCTCATATTCGTGGTATCAAGGGGAGGGATTATTACTGGCTGGCAACCCTCCTTGATCCACACTACAAGGGTAGGTTGCAGACCTTATCTTGCTGAGACTTCTGTCAGTCACAGAAGGAGTGGTGGAGAAGGTGGCCGTCTGACCGATGCATTCAGACAATTTTTTAGTCCGCAGCCCCAAGGTCTGATCAGTTCCAGCAACCATCACTAGCGTCCAATTCACATGGTGCAGGATTACCTAGGGGCAAGATCAGACTTGGACACCTTTCCCACCGAAAATCCTCTGGGTTACAGGGTCTTGAGGATGGATCACTGGCCAGATGTTGCACAGTATGCAATTGAGCTACTGGCCTGTCCTGCATCCAGTGTTCTTTCAAAACGCACATTCAGTGCTGCTGGAGGCTTTGTAATCGATCACAGGGTGCGCCTGTCCACCAAATCGGTCGATCGGCTGTTCTTCATAAAAACGAATCCGTCTTGGATAACCAGCTACCAAGCACCTGATGCTGATGTAACCGACTGATTTTTTTCTAATGTGAGATCCCTTCAAGACTGCCTATGCTGATGCTGAGTGACTATCCTGTTATGCTGAGTCACAATCCTCTTCCTCCTCAATTTTCATGCTGATAGCTTTTAAGAACATTTTTGGTTCTGGGCACCAATTTTCCAATTTTTCTGCCCCTGTTTAACAGGGGCGTGTAATTACAATTTTTGATGCAATACTTTGCAGCAGGGCTCATTCCTGTGCTCCAACTATAGTATCTGTGAGGGGCTGCAGTGTTGTGGCACCAGTGCCTAAGGCCCAATTTTTCTGCCCCTGTTCAACAGGGACATGTAATTACAATTCTTGATCTAATATTTCACAGCAGGGCCCGTTCCAGCACCCACCAAGAGTAACTGTGAGGACTTACAGTGTTGTGACACCAGCACCACCACCACTACCAAAGGCCAAATTTTTCTGACCCTGTTCAAAGAGGGGCATGTAATTACAATTCTTGATCTAATATTTCACAGCAGGGCCCATTCCTGCGCCCATCAAGAGTAACTGTGAAGGCTTACAGTGTTGTGGCAACACCAACACCTAAGGCCCCAATTTCTGCAGAGTATATAGGGCAGGCCCCTACTTTCAAACTTCCAGCTTACAAATGACTCCTACTTACAAACGGAAGGAGACAACAGGAAGTGAGATGAAATCTACCCCTAGGAAGGGAAATTCTCTCCTGTAAGTGAGGGCGTGTCTGGACGCGAAGCTGGGAAGACGTGTGTGTGTGTGGAGCTCCACACAAACAAGGACGATCCACCCCCATCCTACCCCTGCTACATCCCGGCTTACACCATTCACCCTGGCATATCCTTCAGGACATTGAAAGCAACATTTACAACTGCCTATTAGGCGCATATCTAGCCCGGACGAGCTTGTCCTGAGACGGTCCTTTGCTCTCCGGGCCTCGAGGCCCGCCGCCATCTTGAGGCCTGCGGGCCCTTCTCCTTGGCACTAGGGATGAGCCGAACACCCCCCGGTTCGGTTCGCACCAGAACCTGCCACCAGACCGAAAGTTCGCGCGAACGTTAGAACCCCATTGACGTCTATGAGACTCGAACGTTCAAAATCAAAAGTGCTCATTTTAAAGGCTAATTTGCACGGTATTGTCCTAAAAAGGGTTTGGGGACCCGGGTCCTACCCCAGGGGACATGTATCAATGCAAAAAAAACTTTTAAAAACGGACGTTTTTTCGGGAGCAGTGATTTTACTGATGCTTAAAGTAAAAAAAAAAAGTGAAATATTCCTTTAAATATCGTACCTGGGGGGTGTCTATAGTATGCCTGTAAAGTGACGCGTGTTTCCCGTGTTTAGAACAGTCCCTGCACCAAATGTCATTTTTAAAGGAAAAAATCTCATTTAAAACTGCTTGCGGGTTTAATGTAATGTCGGGTCATGGCAATATGGATGAAAATCAGTGAGACAAACGGCATGGGTACCCCCCAGTCCATTACCAGGCCCTTTGGGTCTTGTATGGATATTAAGGGGAACCCCGCACCCAAATTAAAATAAGGAAAGGTGTGGGGCCACCAGGCCCTATATACTCTGAACAGCAGTATACAGGCGGTGCAAACAAGACAGGGACTGTAGGTTTGTTCTTAAGTAGAATCTCTTTGTAATTTTGAAGGGGTACATTTTTAACGTGTTTAGCTCCAGCCAAAAAATTTTTTTAAGCTTTTTGGAAAACATAGGGAAGGGTTATCACCCCTGTGACATTTGTTTTGCTGTCTTTCCTCCTCTTCAGAAGATTTCACCTCACTTTTTGTCCCAATGAAAAATGTTTTTTGAAAATTTGGGTTTTTTTGTGGAACAAGGATTGGAAAGCATCAGTGGAAAGGAGAATTTTTTTTCCCATATTAACTCTTACAGGAGAGAATTTCCCTTCCTAGGGGTAGATTTCATCTCACTTCCTGTTGTCTCCTTCCGTTTGCAAGTAGGAGTCGTTTGTAAGTTAGATGTTTGAAAGTAGGGTCCTGCCCTATATACTCAGCAGAAATTTGGGCCTTAGGTGTTGCTGTGGCCACAACACTGTAAGCCCTCGCAGGGCCCTGCTGTGAAATATTAGATCAAGAATTGTAATTACATGCCCCTGTTGAACAGGAGCTGAAAAATTAGGCCTTAGGCACTGGTGCCACAACACTGCAACCCCTTACAGACACTCTAGTTGGAACGCAGGAACCAGCCCTGCTGCAAAGTATTGCATCAAAAATTGTAATTACACGCCCCTGTTAGACAGGAGCAGAAAAATTGGGCCTTGGGCACTGGTGCTGGTGCCACAACACTGCAACCCCTCACAGACACTCTAGTTGGAATGCAGGAACGAGCCCTGCTGCAAAGTATTACATCAAAAATTGTAATTACACGCCCCTGTTAAACAGGGGCTGAAAAATTGTGCCTTAGGCACTGGTGGTGGCGCCCAGAACCAAAAATGTTCTTACAAGCTATCAGCGTGATGATTGAGGAGGAAGAGGATAATTACTCAGGGATAGTCACTCAGCATCAGCATAGGCAGTCTTTGAAGGGATCTGAGATTTCAAAAAAAATTATTCGGTTACATCAGCATCAGGTGCTTGGTAGCTGGTGGTGATCCAAGACTGATTCATTTTTATGAAGGTCAGTCGATCGACCGAGTCGGTGGACAGACGCACCCTGTGATCGGTTACCACGCCTCCAGCAGCACTGAATGTGCGTTCCGAAAGAACGCTGGATGCAGGACAGGCCAGTAGCTCAATTGCATACTGTGCAAGCTCTGGCCAGTGATCCATCCTCAAGACCCAGTAACCCAGAGGATTTTCGGTGGGAAAGGTGTCCAAGTCTGATCTTGCCCCTAGGTATTCCTGCACCATGTAAAACAGACGCTGGCGATGGTTGCTGGAACCGATCATACCTTGGGGCTGCGGACCAAAAAATTGTCTGAACGCATCGGTCAGACGGCCACCTTCTCCACTGCTCCTTCTTTGACTGACCGAAGCCTCAGCAACACGTTGTCCAGAAACAGGAGTTTGTAACCTCCCAGTCTCTGGGAACGCGTTGCACAGACCTTTCTGCAAGGCCTCCCGAAGATGTTTCATCCTCTGATCCCTCTGCGATGGCAAGATAAGGTCCGCAACCTTACCCATGTAACTTGGATCAAGGAGGGTTGCCAGCCAGTATTGGTCCTTCTCCTTGATACCACGAATACGAGGATCCTTACGCAGGCTTTGCAGGATCAGGGAGGCCATGCAGCGTAGGTTTGCTGAGGCATTCGGTCCGGAGTCCTCTAGGTCACTAAGGACGACATAGTCCGCAGCCACCTCCTCACAGCCACGTACAAGTCCATGTGTTTCTTGGGACTGATCCCTTAAAGACTGCTGCTGATGCTGAGTGCCAGGCTCCACCTCCATACTGACACAATCTTCCTCCTCCTCCTCCTCCTCCTCCTCGTCCTCTTCCTGTGTGATCGGAGGGCACGCAGGAACACTGTCTGGATAAAGGGGGCCTTTAGAGCTAAGGAAGTCCTCCTCTTCCTGCCTCTGTTCTGCCTCAAGTGCCCTGTCCATTATTCCATGCAGCGTGTGCTCCAACAGGTGGACAAGGGGGACAGTGTCACTGATGCATGCACTGTCACTGCTCACCATCCTCGTGGCCTCCTCAAATGGTGACAGGACAGTGCATGCATCCCTGATCATGGCCCACTGGCGTGGGGAAAAAAAACCAAGCTCCCCTGATCCTGTCCTGGTGCCATAGTCGCACAGGTACTCATTGATGGCCCTCTGCTGTGTGTGCAGCCGCTGCAGCATGGCCAACGTTGAGTTCCACCTGGTGGGCATGTCACAGATTAGGCGGTTCTTGGGCAGGTTAAACTCCTTTTGGAGGTCCGTCAGCCGAGCACTGGCATTATATGACCGGCGGAAATGCACACAGACTTTCCTGGCCTGCCTCAGGACATCCTGTAAGCCCGGGTACCTGCCCAAGAACCGCTGCACCACCAAGTTAAGGACGTGAGCCAAACAGGGCACATGGGTCATTTGTCCCTGTCGGAGGGCAGAGAGGAGGTTGGTGCCATTGTCGCAAACCACCATTCCTGCCTTAAGTTGGCGTGGCGTCAGCCACCTCTGAACCTGCCCCTGCAGAGCTGACAGAACCTCTTACCCAGTGTGGCTCCTGTCCCCCAAGCACACCAGCTCAAGCACCGCATGGCATCTTTTGGCCTGCGTACTTCGTAGCCCCTTGAACGACTACGGAGCACCGCTGGTTCCGAGGAAGAGGCCATGGAGGAAGAAGAAGAGGAGGGGGTGGAGGAGAGAGGTGTGTCACAATCATTAGCATTTTGGAGGCATGGTGGCGGAACAACCTCCAACACTACTGCACCTTGTCCTGCATCCTTCCCAGCTGCCAGCAGAGTCACCCAATGCGCCGTGAAACTTAGGTAACGTCCCTGTCCATGCCTGCTGGACCATAAGTCAGCGGTAATATGCACCTTACCGCTGACCGCCCTGTCCAGCGAGGCATGGACATTGCCTTCCACATGCCGGTAGAGAGCCGGAATCGCCTTCTGTGAGAAAAAGTGGCGTTTGGGTACCTGCCACTGAGGAACCGCAAACTTCTTTCGGCGGTGCAGCAGCTGGGGCAGGGAAATTTGCCTGGTACAATCTGACGTCGGTGTACCAAAAGCAGATTGCCCACAAGTACTTGGCTGTGACACACCTAATTCTACACCTTCATTCCTCTCAGTGCAGGTCTCAGAGAGGACTGAAGGTCTAGTGGGGTTGGAAATCTCAGCTGATGAGGAGCAAGGAGAGGTCCTCTTTGTTCTTTGGTGTGGGTCTTTTAGATGCGCTTGCCAACGAACTGCATGGCAGGTCAACATATGTCTGGTCAAGCATGTGGTACCCAAGCGGGAGATGTTTTGGCCACGTGAGATACGCTTGAGACATATGTTGCAAATAGCAGCGGTGCGATCTGATGCACTCGTCTCAAAAAAGGCCCACACCAAAGAACTTTTTGAATAACGCGCAGAGACTGCAGCGCCCTGCACATGTGATGCAGTCAATGTGCTGCCCTTAGGCTGGCCCCTGGAGGGCATCCTGCCTCGTTGGTGATGTGCCACCTCCTCCTCCTCCTCCTCCTCCTCTCTCCTATCAGGCACCCACGTTGAGTCAGTGACCTCATCATCCCCTCCCTCCTCATCACTGGAGCAAACCCGGCAGTATGCTGCAGCAGGGGGAGCATGACTGCCAGATTGCTGTCCTTCTTGGGCACCCCCTCTGTCCGTGCTCATGTTACTGCCTTCATCGAGCTCAGTATCATCATCAGAGCCTTCCAAACGCTGGGCATCCTCCTGGAGCATGTACCCAACACTGTGGTCAAACAGTTCGAGGGACTCCTCAGGAGGACATGGTGGAGCTAGGGAAGGAGTCACTGATGACATTGAGCCGAGGGAAGAGGCCGCTGCTTTGCCAGACAAAGCACCCTGGGCATGGGTGAGAGAGGATGAGGAGGATGAGGATGGCTTGGTCATCCACTCGACCAAGTCTTCCGCATGTTGCGGCTCAACACGGCCAGCTGCCGAAAAAAAGGCCAAGCGTGTCCCATGGCCACGTGCTGATGAGGATGCACCGTCTCCACGACCAGCACTAGACACAGAGCCTGCTTGCCCTCTCTTATTGGCTTGTGACTGTCTGCCTCTCCTTCTTGGCCTTCCAGACATACTAATGGCCTGTAGCTGCACTAAGCTGGGATATATATATATATATATATATATATATATACTGCAGCTAGCAAAATCAACTACCTGCCTGTAGTATGAGAACACCACCAACCTTCTACAGGTAGCTTTAGCTGAACACTGTGAGGTGGACGCACCCCACTAACTTGTAGGTTTAGCTGAACACTGTGAGCAGGACGCACTGCACTAACTGTAAATAGTCTAGCTGCCTGACCGTGGTACTAATAGGATCAAAAGAACACCAGTAATTTTCTTTAGGTAGCTGTAAATACTTTAAAAAGACAAGCCTGCCTGTCAGTAGGAAGATAACAGGAACGGATCTAGCTGAACACTGTGAGCAGGACGCACTGTACTAAATGTAAATAGTCTAGCTGCCTGACCGTGGTACTAATAGGATCAAAAGAACACCAGTAATTTTCTTCAGGTAGCTTTATATACTGTAACAAGACAAGCCTGCCTGTCAGTAGGAAGATAACAGGAACGGATCTAGCTGAACACTGTGAGCAGGACGCACTGCACTAAATGTAAATAGTCTAGAATTTAACAGGAACGGATCTAGCTGAACACTGTGAGCAGGACGCACTGCACTAAATGTAAATAGTCTAGAAGATAACAGGAATGGATCTAGCTAAACTGAGTACAGTGTATATATATATATATGCAACACCTGGGATGCATATATATACACAATACACTGTAAGTGCAGCTAACTGACTGACTGTTCTGCCTAATCTATTTAACTCAAATCAAATGACACTGTCTGTCTCTCTCTCAATGAACACCGGAACACACACTACACAGGGCTGCTGTGCAGGCGGCCTTATATAGTGTGGGGCGTGTACTAAATCCCCTGAGCCATAATTGGCCAAAGCCTCCTTGGCTTTGGCCAAATAAGGCTCTCTGTTCAGGCGGCGCTGTGATTGGCCAAGCATGCGGGTCATACTGCATGCTTGGCCAATCATCAGCAAGCAATGCACTGCGATGCCGCAGTGAATTATGGGCCGTGACGCGCCACACGAATTTGGCGCGAACGGCCCATATCGTTCGCAATTCGGCGAACGACCGAACAGACGATGTTCGAGTCGAACATGGGTTCGACTCGAACACGAAGCTCATCCCTACTTGGCACTCTACGTCCTGCTGGGGATACAACAACCATCCTAAAAGACATATTCACCTCACCCCCGGCGGGCATCGGTTGTCTCTGCAGCTGCAATCAGCTATCTGACAGCCATCTGAGTGTATCTGAGCTCCGTTCATCCTAACACTGCGCTGAAGCCTGCGGCCTATCGTTCCGGCTCCCTGGTCACAGTGAGTAACAACCCCTCTACCACCTCCCTGTACAGCGGAACCCCTGACAGCCCCTGACAGCGTTCACTTGCTGATTAATTTCCTGAGCCCAGTAGAACACACGAAGTCCAGATAGGAGTGGCACCCACTCAGGCGGCAGCCTTTTAGGAAATACCGCGGCTTCGGCCTACACCCGGAAGCCGGCGGCCATATTGGGACTCCTTCTACACCTCATCATTCCCTCTTTCTTCACTTCTCCTGAATGGTGTGTGAACGTGGGCATAGCACAGCCTCTCCCGGTCACCTCTCTCCTCAGCTGATCTGTAAAAAGCAACCTTCACAAAAGCCACCTCTATTTGAAAAGTAGACAGTTGCAACCATAGTCTATTAAGATGGCTGACACTTAAAATCTAAGCTCTGGCCCTCATCCGTACATCAAAATATCCTGCTATGCTTCTATAGCAACCACAGACCTGGGAGTTATATCCACTGTTCGGGGATTCATTTATCTACATCCCGACCGGTTTATGGGGAAGATCGGTGATCAGAGGCATGTATATCGAGGTCACAATTCAAAGGACGCAACCAAGCCCAATCAGCCTATGGATCGTTTTCTCCATAAGCCGCAATCCCCAGCTCCAAATATTTCATCATACGCTGCGGTCCTAAATGATACGATCGCGACTAATACGATCGCATTAGCTAGCTCCCCTTCGCCCACCACAGACCAGCTCCACCATTCAGGATCTTCACACCTAACCATTCCCCCACCACTATGTCTCAACCTGTAACAGTAGATGTGTTGGACATCAAGCAGCAAGCTTTGCTTCACAGCATCACCCAGACCATCACCAAAGAAGTAAGCAAACTTGCTCATGAACTTAGGGGTGAGATAGACAAACTGGGGGAGCGCACAGATACGCTGGAGTCCAAGTTTGATGACATGGTCCACTATATACATGCACTAGAGGAAGAAAATGTTACTTTAAAAAATTCAGTTACACAACTACAGATGCAGCAAGAGGATCTCGAAAAACAGGGAGAGACGTCAGAATCTACGGATCAGGGGAGTCCCTGAAAATGTCCCTGACAAGGAAATTTGCCCCTTTCTCTTGGACCTCTTTGTAACGCTTGCTTCCCACATTCCTGACATAGACTGGCTCCTTGACAGGGCTCACAGATAACTGGCTCCTAAGCCTCCCCCAGGTGCCAATCCCAGGGACATCATTGCTCACTTTCATTTCTATGAGAGCAAGGAGGCTCTGACCGTAGCCACCCGTAATAGACCCCGAGTGGAGTTTAAAGGCGCTAAGATTCAAATTTTCAACAACTTGTCTCCTATTACCCTGGGAAAACGTCGAGCTCTAAGGCCAGTTACATCCCACCTACAACAACATCAAATCCCCTACAGATGGGGTTTTCCATTCCGCTTGTCAGTTAACAAAGATGGGACTCAATACTCAATGAGAGACTTGCAGGAATATGAATCCTTTGTCAGGAACTTAGGATTACCTCCGATCCCGGATGAAGATTTACAGCCCCAAATTCCACCTTCCCGGACTCTGTCCACACCTGCGAAGATCTGGACCCCAGTTCGTCAAAGATCGCGGAAAACGCCTGTCACTCCTCAAGGAGCAACATCTTCAAAGGGTCTCACCTGAGGTTCCCATTTGACTCGAATTTGGTTTTCCCTTTGCCGTGCTAGGCCACGTTTCTTTTTTGCCTTCCACAGTTCTATTTTGGTTGCCTTATAATACATATAATTCTCGACTCTATAGCCATCTATATTTTACAGGTGGATTGTTCTGTTAATTGATGTTCGGATGGGGCCAAGCCTACGTATCCAGTTTCGTAGGTCGACATGCCCCCCCTTTTTTCCCTTTTTTCCATTTTTTCCATTCTTTCCATTCTTTCCACCATGGTCACGACCCAAGAAGGTGACCCCCTGGGAAAAAAAAAATTTTTCTCAGATCTTTTTTTCTTTTTACTATGGATCCTTTTTGATCCTATTCAGGTTTTAGTTTTAATTTTTCTTTTTAAATTTATTCCTATTTTTTTTTCCTTTTTTCTCTGGTTTTCTTTTTCCAAAAATTTTTGTAAGGGATCATTTTTTGATCCAATATTGGTATACAGAGGCTCCTATGCCTTTTTTTTCTACATGTCCATCTGAATGCATATATTGTCTATGTTTCAATTTCTCACATATCATGATATACACATCTTCACCCTATTGTGATTGCTCCCACTGCTTTGTGCTAAAAAAAAAAATGTCTTTAAGTGTTTTTTCCTGTAACGTTAAGGGCTTAAGCTTTATACGCAAGAGTTGGCTGGCGTTGAAGGAGTTCAAATCTTCAAAGGCTGATGTGATCATCATTCAGGAGACTCATTTTAAGACATTTAAATTTGCTTCTAAACAATTTCCTACCGTCTTCATAGCCTCTGACCCTTCTGGGAAGGCTGGGGTAGCTATTTTGTTAAAACGCTCTTCATCTATTCAGGTAAAATCTTCTTACGCTGACCCCCAGGGCAGATTTATCCTCCTGAATTGTGATCACAATAACGTCTCTTTCACCCTGGCCAACGTTTATGCACCCAATACAGGTCAGATTGGGTTCATGGATATTTTCTTTGAACAACTCCAGCCTTATTGTCAACCATATTTAATTATTGGAGGAGACTTTAATATGTGTATGTCACCTACTAAGGATAGATTTGCCCTTTTTTCACATGCTCCATCCCCTCAGGTTCAGCGGATTTCCACGGCATTCCGGAAATTGATAAGATCCCACAATTTGTTTGACACGTGGAGGATAAAACATCCACTAGCCAAACAATTTACTTTTTACTCCCCACCTCATAAATTATATACCAGACTAGACCATTTCTTTGTCTCAGCCCCCCTTTTACCCTATGTGGTGAATTCCGAAATACATCCTATAACATGGTCTGATCATGCACCCATTGCTCTAGATATCCTTCTGTCAAAACCTACACCTAGAACATGCCATTGGCGCCTTAATGAGTCTCTCCTCAAGGTACCTGAAATACATCTCCATTTACAGGGAAAGTTGAAGGAATTCTTTGAATTTAATGAGGGTTCAGTCTCTGGGGCGTCTACCCTATGGGAAGCCCATAAGGCCTTCTTCAGAGGTGAATGCATCTCTGCAGGCGGGATCGTGAACTTCAGAGAACGTCCCTCTTAGACAATCTGTCTGAAGCAGAGAAATGCCTCCACACCTTCATTACAGTCATTCCAAAGCCCGGGAAAGACCCCTCTTTACCCAATAACTATAGACCCATTGCTCCTCTTAATTCTGACTATAAAATCTTCACTAAAATTTTGGCTAGCAGACTCTCTTTACTCCTCCCGTCGCTTGTACATGGGGACAAGGTCGGGTTTGTCCCCTCTAGACAGGCAGGAGACAACACTAGAAGAACGATCGATCTTATTGACCTCCTGACGAAAACTAAGAAACCTGCCTTGATTCTTAGCCTAGACACTCAGAAAGTGTTTGACCGCTTGAATTGGTCATTCGTGTTTGCTATATTATGTAAATATGGCTTCTCCGGTCCCTTTGTACAAGCGTTAAAAGCACTTTATTCCTCACCTTCATCCCAAGTGCAGATGGCTTCACATGTATCCCCATCTTTCACTTTAACTAATGGTACTTGCCAGGGCTGTCCTCTATCTCCCCTTCTTTTTATCCTTAGCTTAGAACCCCTGGCAGAGGCCATCAGATCCCATCCAGACATAAGTGGAGTCCGGTTAAGAAAACGGGAATACAAATTATCACTCTTCGCAGACGATATCCTCTTAACTTTAACCCATCCTCACATATCACTTCCCTCACTTCACACAACTTTAGCCTTATTTGGGGATATTTCTGGTTATAAAATCAATTCAACCAAAACAGAAGCACTCCCTATTAATATCTCGGAAGATGCAATTTCGACCCTACAAGGTAATTTTTACTACCGATGGTGTCCTCAGTCACTAAAATACCTTGGAGTCTATTTGACCCCTTCGTATTCTACATATTTTCCAAGGTAATTTTCCATCTATGTTCACTGAAATCAACAACCTATTGAAAACCTGGACGAAATACCCTCTCTCCCTCTTAGGTAGGATAAATGTTCTTAAAATGTCGATCCTCCCGAAACTTTTATACCTCTTTGAAACCTTGCCAGTGATGATTCCATTGTCTCAGCTCAAAACCCTACAGAGAAGTTTTCTAAATTTTATATGGGATAATAAATCACATAGAGTAGCCAGCTCAGTACTTCTATCACCCCAAAATAGAGGGGGCCTAGGAGCACCGGATATAGTCAAATACTATTATGCTACACACTTGAGGGCTATAGCCTCTTGGACATCTAGATTCGCTCCTAACCACTGGTCCGAAATTGAGATGAGCATTACAATCCCAGCTCATCCATGTAGTCTATTATGGCCATCTACGGATAAATCCTTCGCCCAACTACGTAAGATATACCTAAATCCCATGCTCTTCACTCTCTCAATTTGGAAAAAATGTTCGGGTAAATTCTCACTCACATCCCATTGTTCCCCTTTAATAAACATCACCTTTGATCCAGACATTCCGGATAGCCTATCCTATGAAGCCATGTTGCCCTGGACAAAAGCAGGTATATTCCAGCTATGCCATATAGTCCATCTGGTAACACGCAAACTACTTACCTTTTCAGAACTACAATCTAAACATGGAATTCCGAGGAAACTCTTTTACTCATTTCTTCAAACTAAACATTTTTTCTCCAAAAAACTACCACAACTGACACTTTCTATACCCACACAATTTGAATTGACGTGCTCCAGAGGTCCTCATGAACCCGGCCTGATCTCCACTATATACAAAATACTGCAAGAAACTCCCCCTCTTACAGAACACACCCACGCATACATGCGTAAATGGTCCCACATCTTAGAACGGCCAATTGCTCTACAAGAATGGAGGAAGATCTGGGAAGCTACTTCAAAAGTATCCAGATGTGTCACCCACAAAGAAACAGCCTACAAAGTCTGTATGTTTTGGTATAGGACTCCAGATTTCTTGATGAAACACAAACTGACAACTTCAGGCTTGTGTTGGAGATGTGGTATGTCCATAGGCACACATTTTCATATATTTTCATATATATTCATATATTTTGGGATTGCCCCGTTCTATTGCCTTTTTGGACACAGATTCACGCATCATTAGAGAAGATCTTGAACATCTCTATCCCCTTTCATCCAATACACCTTTTGCTAGGCCTTCCGATCCCAAAAATGTCCAAACATCGTAGGAAGTTGATGGCTTTCGTTCTACCAACAGCTAAACGGGCCATTCCCCAGTGCTGGTTGACCAAAGCTCCCCCTACCTTTGCACAATTTCTAAATATCACAGGATGGAACACCTTACAGCTATTATTGAAGAAACCCTTCCTAGTTTCGATAAAATATAGGAACCGTGGGATGCTTCTGAATATAATTTGGAGAAACCCAATCAGACATGATGTTCATGTAGCTTACCAATGCCTAGAATAATTTATTGTTGGTCTCTTTTTTTTTTAACTAACTTCTCTCCCCTACACTAGATGTGTATATTTTATATATCAATCACTAGTTATTGTATATTATTCCTACCCTTGTCTATTCATAGAATGTGAAGACGTGGATCCCTAGAGATGGACTTTTTTCTTATGTTATCTCATTTGATTTGTGTGTGTATATTGTTATATCATTGTATAACATGGTAAACTTTCAATAAACAAACAATTTAAAAAAAAGTTCTCTCCTGTAAGAGTTAATATGAGAAAAACATGTCTCCTCTCCACTGATGCTTTATCACCAATCCTTGTTTCACTAAAAACCCCAAATTTAAAAAAAAAAACATTTATCATTGGGACAGAAAGTGAGGTGAAAACTTCTGAAGAGGAGCACAGACAGCAAAACAAATGTTACAGGGGTGATAACCCTTCCCTATGTTTTCCAAAAAGCTTAAAATAGATTTTTTTGGCTGGAGCTACACTTTAAAAATGTACCAGTTCAAAATTACAAACAGATTCTACTTAACAACAAACCTACAGTCCCTGTCTTGTTTGCACCGCCTGTATACTGCTGTTTCCTTATTTTAATTTGGGTGCGGGGTTCCCCTTAATATCCATACAAGACCCAAATGGCCTGGTAATGGACTGGGGGGGTACCCATGCCGTTTGTCTCACTGATTTTCATCCATATTGCCGGGACCGGACATTACATTAAAGCCGCAAGAAGTTTTAAATGACTTTTATTCCTTTAAAAATGTCATTTTGTGCAGGGACTGTTCTAAGCACGGGAAACACGCACCACTTTACAGGCATACTATAGACACCCCCCAGGTACGATATTTAAAGGAATATTTCACTTTTTTTCACTTTAAGCATCATTAAAATCACTGCTCCCAAAAAAAGTCAGTTTTTAAAACTTTTTTTGCATTGATACATGTCCCCTGGGGCAGGACCCGGGTCCCCAAACCCTTTTTAGGACAATAACTTGCATATTAGCCTTTAAAATTAGCACTTTTGATTTTGAACGTTCGAGTCCCATAGACTTTAATGGAGTTCTAAAGTTTGCGCAAACTTTCAGTCCGTTCGCAGGTTCTGGTGCGAACCGAACCGGGGGGTGTTCGGCTCATCCCTAATCCTGGTATTAAATACATTTTTCCATTCGTCGCCTTCCTTGATCCTCACAAAATGGTATTCCCCTCTCAGATCGAGCTTTGTGAAAACTATTGTGATGAGGTGGACAGAATCGTAGACAGTAACGGTTCGGACAAAATGGCGGACAGTGATGGTGGGGACAGAATGGCGGACAGTGATGAGAGGACAGAATGGCGGACAGTGATGAGGAGGACAGAAAAGGCAGACAGTGATGGTGTGACAGGAAGTAAGAGGGAATGCAGAGCTTCGTTCTCTAAGTGTACAGCCTGCTTTCCTCCTCATGTTGGTTGCTGGCTGGGATGCTGCTGCTCAGGTAGGTTTCTAAAGCTGGAAGGGCACTGATAGCGGGGAACAGAGCAGAAGTATGCTATGAGAGGGGGATAGACATGGACAGAGATGGCGGGGCATAGATGATGGACAGATATGGTAGGGACAGAAGGCGGGCAGTGTTGAGGGGGACAGAATGGGGGGCAGTGATGAGGGGGACAGAATGGCGGACAGTGATGAGGGGAACAGAATGACGGACAGTGATGGTAGGGGACAGAATGGCGGATAGTGATGATGGGGGACAGAATGGCATTCAGTGATGGTGGGGGACAGAATGGCATTCAGTGATGGGGGGACAGAATGGCGGACAGTGATGGTGGGGACAGAATGACGTAGAGTGATGGTGGGGACTGAATGGCGGACAGTGATGGTAGGGACACAATGGCATACAGTTATGGTAGGGACAGAAGGATAGACAGTGATAAGGGGACAGAATAGCAGACAGTGATGTTGGGGGGACAGAATGGTGGACAGCGATGATGGGGACAGAATGGTGGTCAGTGATAGAGGGGACAGAATGGTGGTCAGTGATGAGGGGGGAAGAATGGCAGACGGTGATGGTGGGGACAGAAAGGCCTACAGTGATGAGGGGGACAGAATGGTCTACAGTGATGCGGGGGGACAGAATGGCAGACAGAATTGTTGGGGGACAGAATGGCAGACAGTATTGGTGGGTTACAGAATGGTGAACAGTGATGGTGGGGACAGAATGGTGGACAATAGGGGTGGGCCGAACACCCTTCGTTTCTGTTTGCACCAAAACATCTCAAACAGGCAAAAAGTTCTACTGAACATGCAAAGTCTATGGTGCACGAACATGAAAAATCAAAAGTGTTAATTTTAAAGGCTTCGTTATGGACATATAAAGTGTATGGGGACCCGGGTACTGCCCTGGGGGACATGTGTCAATGCAAAAAAAAAAGTTTTTAAAACGATAATTTTTAAAGGAGCAGTGATTTTAACCGCTTCCGCCCCCCAGAAGATTTTACACTCTTCCTGACCAGAGCACTTTTTGCGATTCAGCACTGCATTGCTTCAACTGACAATTGTGTGGTCATGCAACATTGTACCCAAACGAAATTGATGTCCTTTTTTCCCCCACAAATAGAGCTTTCTTTTGGTGGTATTTGATCACCTCTGCAGTTTTTATTTTTTGCGCTATAAACAAAAAAAGCAACAATATTTTTTACTTTTTGCTATAAAAAATATCCCCCAAAAATATATAAAAAAACTATTTTGTTCCTCAGTTTAGGCCGATATGTATTCTTCTACATATTTTTGGTAAAAAAAAAATTGCAATAACAGCACATGCACGACAGCTTCCAAGATGGCCACCGGCTACTGAAGCTCTGCTCCACCACGACCCTTCTCTCGCCTCAGGAGCTGACAGAGCGCTCCTTTCAGCAGCATACCGGCCCCATCTCGTAGGGGACATACCTGGGATCCTTCCGATGTCAGTGGGACACGCCAGGAGGAATCTGACAAGCCAAATGACAGCAGCGGTGAGTCTGGTTAGCTATGCCAAGATGGCGGCCGCACCCTGAGGCCCTTACATAGCTGTGACTGAGGAGGACTCCATAGCAGACCAGGACCTGACCCCTGCTCCTTCTCCAGGTTCTGTGCATCAGCTGCAGCCCCAGGCCACATCGCCATCCTCTACAGAATCCCTGCTATTTAGCATGAACTCGGGGCTCCCTTACACCCCCATGATGGATCCTCATACAGGACTGCTTCTTTCTGTCAGTGAAGCACAGGAGGCATCCCCTATCCCCACAGACTTTCCCTCTATGATGGAAGCCTTTGCACACATGTTGTCCAAAAGTCTGGCTCCGAATGCAGCGCAGATAACCTCATCCATCCATGCTGACCTGCAACAGATTGGGATGAGAATTGATACCATTGAGAAGAAAGCCAACCAGGTGGGGGCTAGGATTAACCAAAACTCTGCTAGGCTTCAAGAAGTTCAGGATCAGCTTGAGACCACCTGGGCGAAAATAGATGACTTCGAAAATAGATCCAGACGCCACAACTTTAGGGTCCAAGGGCTCCCCGAATCTGTGAAAGAGGTGCATACGGCTATCAAATCTCTCATAAAAGACCTCATCCCTGGGATTACAGAATACCGCCTTGAACTGGACAGGGCTCACATAGCTCTACAACCTCCCCGCTCAGATGGCCTACCATGGGACATAATTGTGAAACCCCACTTTTTCACCGTGAAGAGGTTATGAAGAAGGCCAGGTACTCAGATAACTTAACGCTGCATGGGCATAAAATCCAGATCTTCGCAGATTTGTCTCCCTACACAGTGCAGAAAAGAAGAGCACTGAAACCTTTACTACAACTCTTACTGGACAAGGACATTGCTTATAGGTGGTCCTTCCCACTGAGACTGAACTTCTCCTACAAAAATAGAAATTACAGTTTCTCCACTTTCGCAGAAGGGGAACGTCTCCTGCTGCAGCTAGGCCTGATACCACAGGATCCATCCTCCATGCAAGCCAGCAGAGGGACATCATCATCCTCCACGAAAAGACCTCCACCAGTGAGCCTGCTGCAACCCTCCTGGCTGAAACAAAACACCAAACAATCAAAGGAGAATCTTCCTCCATGACTTTAAGCCCCCCGCTTACTGATCAGGGCCCTGATCGGTGATGATCACTCTTAGTATACTGGAGCCGGGGATAATCCCCTATTTTCCACATTTTTCAAACCCAGTCTGGTTTTATACCTTTTTTATTCACTCTATACATTTTGTTTACGGACAAGTTCATGATTCCGTGACTGAATCTTTCTTCCTGGACAGGGGGAAGGGAGGAGTATAGCCTCACTGCTCAAGTTATGGATTCCTATGGTTTAGGGGTTTTTTTTACTTGTAACCCCCCTCACTTGTTAGCTACCCCCCCAGGTCCCGGCATGGCGTCTGTGCCCTGGGCAGTGTTCCACGGGATTCACGCGTCTGAGCTCTCCCCCTTATCCCACGGTCCTCCATCTGTTGGGGCTGGGAGTCCGCGGGGGATCTCTGGTACTGGAAGAGATCCTGGAATTGCTTTGTTATTTTCAATTCTTAAAGGGTTTTTTTTTTTTTTTTTTCTTATTTTTATATATTGTTTCAGGACGCTCTGTCAAATGTCTATTATAGACTAGAGGGTAGTCTTCAGTTAGCGAGTTTAGAGGTGCTGGGGCTGTGGTGGACTCAGTGCGCCTCCCTTAGGGTCCAGGCTTTCCTAGGAGACCCTGGTCTCTCATCGGTGTCCCTCTTATAGGGATTACCGATCTACTTAGTTGTTGGGGTTGGAATGTCCTGCCATTCCTTCCTCTGGGGATGTTTTTTATTTTCAGCAAACGTTCAAATATACTAAATGTTTATTGCAAATGCATCATTGTATAACCTTCTTTTCTCTCTTCATTTCTTTCTCTCCCCCCTACTTTCTCTTCTCTCATATTTTGCTACAGGCTCTCTTGGACCCCGGGAGGTCTTCAGGTTCCAAATCCCAGGCTCGATCAGGATGACTCCACACTTATTTGCGTCTCTGGGAGGGTTCGCCCAGCCACTCAAAGGTAAGGAGCGGAAGTTGGGGTTGGTCCCCCCCCCTCTGGACCCTACCCTTTAAAATTATCTCACACAACACGCAGGGGCTTAATTCTCCCATCAAATGCAGAAAACTTTTCCAATCCTATCACTCCATGCATGCGGACATCTTACTGTTACAGGAGACGCACTTCCCAGCCACTTATAATCCCAAATTTCTACACCAGCACTACCCCCAATTCTTCTTGGCATCCGCTAATAATAAAACCAAGGGAGTAGATGTTTGCTTTGCTAAACATATCAATATGTCCCAGCCGGAAGTGATAGTTGACCCTCTGGGACGTTTCTTGTTAGTGTCTGGACATATAGATGGTGAACTTTTTACTTTTGTCTCATATTATTCCCCTAACAAGGGGACAAAAAATTTTCTTTGATTCCATGATAAGTATAATACGACCACACCTGAAGGGGGTGGTTGTTATAGGAGGAGACTCAAATACCGCCTTTGACTTCGCTCTAGACAAGTCAGCTACTAGAAAAACAAATCCAAAATGGCCTTCTAGGCAAAGCACCAAAATTACTAATCTTCTTCATGAGGAAGGGTTAATTGATGTCTGGAGAGAAGCCAACCCACACATTAAGGACTATACTCATTTCTCAGCCCCCCATAACTCATTCGCCAGGATAGACCACATCTTCGCCAGGCACCATACCATCCCACTTATTTTAAGCTCTAAAATAATAGATTCCTCGCTATCTGACCACTCGATGGTCACTATGACGATCCGGAGAGCTGGAGGCCCTAGGGGACTTCCCCGTTGGCACCTTCAGGAATCCCTTCTCAGGGATACAATCCAGTGTTCAGTTCTGGAAGCAGCCATTAAAGAATATTTCTGTTTAAACCAGATGAGCGGAGTATCCCCCTTAACAGTTTGGGCAGCCCACAAAACAGTTATCAGGGGCCATATCATTCCCATAACCTCGAAACTCAAAGCTGAACATAAAGTGGACATACGGAAACTCACGGCAGAATACCATACGTTAGCTCAGTCACACAAGAAACACCCCACTCCTGAGACTCTGAGAGACCTCGACAAATCTAGAGCACTCCTTAATCTGGCCCTGGCGACAGCGGCTGAGAAGTATTTGAGGTGGACTGGGGCTAAATTTTATTCCCAAACTGACAGGATGGGATCCAGACTGGCTGCGAAGCTCAGTCCTAAACAACGTTCCTTAGCATTTCCCAAAATTAAGACCTCTTCTGGGGATTTAACCCAGAACACAACAAAGATACTGGAAGAATTTTCCCGTTTCTATTCCAATCTATACAATCCTAATAAACCCCCCCTCAATAACCAACAGACCAATTCCTCGATAGTAGTCTGTTGCCCACTCTAACGAAAGAACATAGGGAGCTCTTGGAGAACCCGTTCTCTACCAAAGAGATATTAGACACCATTAGTTCCCTTAAAAATGGTTCTGCCCTTGGCCCAGATGGCTTCTCTACTGGCTATTACAAGAAATTTGGTCCGTGCTTGGCCCCTCATATGGCCAGGTTCTTTAACTCCCTCAGGGATGGAGCCCCCTGAGATCTGATCTCAATTCTGCTTACATCTCGGTTATTCCAAAACCGGATAAAGACCCAAGCGAGTTGGGTAATTACAGACCCATTTTGCTTATAAACAACGATATTAAAATAATGACCAAGATTATGGCTAATAGAGTAGCAAGCTTCATTGCAGACAATATTTATGGAGATCAGGTGGGCTTCATCCCTGGGAGACAGGGTCCAGACCAGATTCGCAGAAAGATAGACGTTATCTCTATTCTCAAATCAGGATGGGACGGGAGCTCCCCTCAATCAGGATTCCTCTTTTCCATCGATTTACACAAGGCCTTTGATTCAGTAGACTGGACCTACCTGACTGAGATTTTACAAAGATGGGGATTTGGCCCGTACTTCCTGAATCTAATTACATCCCTCTACGTGTCTCCGTCAACTGAGGTACGTCTCATGGGCAGATATTCAAAACCATTCACGATCGGGAGGGGAACCAGACAGGGCTGCCCTCTCTCTCCCCTATCCCTTATCTAGGCATTAAAATTACTCCACCTATAGAAAGTCTCTTCAAAGCCAACTTCCCGCCTATGCTTCAAAGACGTAGGGGCGACCTGGAGAGGTGGGCGAGGTGTGGTCTATCCTGGCTGGGTAGGGTTCACGCTGTGAAATTGACCCTTCTCCCCCGTGTATTGTATTTATTCCGTTCTCTCCCAATCCTGATAGGGAAACAAGTACTTAGCAAATTTCATTCAGAGATTGTCCGTTTTGTGTGGGGGCGTAAGGGATACAAATGTCTTTCTAAGACTCTTCATTGGCTGAAATCTCAGGGGGGATTAGGATTGCCCGATCTGTGGGGTTATTATCAGGTGGCACAATTATCCCAAATATCGGCGGTCTTTTCCAAAGGCCCAAAGCCTGAATGGCTTTCGATGGAGAGATGTGCCACCCCCCAGATCACCATTGATTATCTTCTCTGGTGTAATCCAAAACTCAGGCCTGCCATTATGGCTCCTACACTCTCCCATCACAACCTGACCTCACCGATGAAACCATTAGCTCATTTATTCTACAATGTTGACTTTTCTCCAGGGATGTCCATCAAAGATTTCCAATGTTGGACAGACAAAGGCTTATATAGAATTGGCCACTTTCTCTCCACTAATGGTCTGATTACATTGTCTTACTGCAGAAAGAAACTGGATTTGCTAGAGTCCGAAGTATTCAGATTCTCCCAAATCTCCCACTACCTTAACTCGATATGGTCAAACAAAAAGGAACCTCCTACGATTACCCCCTATGAAAACTGGTGTGCCAATACAAAAGTCTAGAGGGGAGGGATTTCCCTGATTTATTCTGCACTAAGGTCACACACAGACAAACCAACCTACGCTTGAGCCTGGGAGGAGGAGACAGACTTCTCTTGGACCACACAGGCATGGTTTAGTTCGTTTAATAGAGCTTATAAAGGAATACCTAACATCTCTCTTATTGAGGCCAGTATGAAGGTCATGACTCAATGGTACTATGTCCCTGCTAGATTAGCGGTTATCTTCCCAGGGTCCTCCCCTCTATGTTTTAGGGGTTGCGAACTGGAAGGTACGATGCTACACACATGGTGGTCCTGTCCACGTATCCGATCCTTCTGGTGGAAAGTTTTCTGCACAGTTAGTATAATCACGAAAGTTGTGATAACCCCTAACCCACAGGTGGCTCTACTAAATAGCAACATTGTAGCTCTTCCCAAACACTCACAGGTGTTTAGTGTATTTCATCTTCTTAGGGGCCAAAGTATCAGTCGCCAAAGCCTGGAAAAAACCTGGTGTTTCTTTCCTAGGGTTCAAGAGGAAAGTCTTTTGGATCATGGCCCAAGAACAAATTGTGGCAAAACTCAATGATAAATTAGGAAAGTTTAACGGTACCTGGGAACCTTGGGCTATCTACTGCAACATTCCCCTCATTCCAGGAGTAGCACAGAACTTTGGGAGAACTCCAACTCCACTTTGAACCTATCCCTTCCCTATTCTTCCCCCTTTCTCACCTTTTTTCTTTCTCGGGACATCCTAGTCCCACCCACCTTTGTTGTTGAGCCAGTAGCTCATTAGGTGTAATAGAGACCTTGAGAGCAGTCCTCATTCAATCTCTAGGGTGTAAGACTACCTGAACATGCTACAGGATCGTTTATCGATAGCTGTCCGCTGTGTCTAGGTGTTCTTGGGTTTCCCGTACAAGCTTCAAGAAGATGGCGGGTTGGGGATATCCTGGGAGCACTACACACTACCACAGTAAGTTGCCACAGGGGTGGGGTGCGTGGGGTCTCAGGGTGTCGACGGTCATTGCCAGATAAGACCTTTTATTATACTAAGGGTTAAATTGATTTACTGGCCTACGGATGTTATTAAGGTGCATAAATCATTAAAAAATTCTATTTTATTTTTCTTTTCTTGTTCTTGTAACTTGTTTCTCAAGACTGTTTTTACTTTGTGTTATTCTATTCTTGATTCTTGTCTTATTGTATTATCTTCTAACATTTCAATAAAATAAAAATCACAATAAGCGTATATTGATTGGTTTGCACAAAAGTTATAGTGTCTACAAAATAGGGGACAGATTTATAGCATTATTAATAATTTTTTTTTACTAGTAATGGCGGCGATCTGCGATTTTTATCGCGACAGCGACATTATGGCAGACACGTCGGACAATTTTGACACATTTTTGGGACCATTGGAATTAATACAGCGATCAGTGTGATTAAAAATGCATTGATTACTGTAAAAATGTCACTGGCAGTGAAGGGGTTAACACTAGGGGCAGTGAAGGGTTAAGTGTGTCCTAATGTGTGTTCTAACTGTGGGGGATGGGGACTGTGCAGGGAAGATAACATATTGTCTGTTCATACTCTGTATGAACAGACAATCTGTCACTCCTCCCCTCAGAGAACTAGAAACTGTGTGTTTACACACACAGTTCTGGGTTCTCCGTGTCTCAACGGCAATCGCGGGAGCCCGGCGGTGATCGAGACCACCGGGCACTCGCGGGGGGCAAGCGGGGGGCCACAGGGTGTAGCGATGTTACATAACGTTGTTTTGCCCAGCAGGGCCATTCTGCCACAGTACAACTGCGGCGGCTGGTCGGCAAGTGGTTAATGATGTTTAAAATTAAACAATAAAAGTGAAATATTCCTTTAAATATCGTGCCTGGGGTCCCCTTAGTCTGCCTGTAAAGTAGCGCAAATGTTTAATGTATAGAACATGCCACAGCAATAATGACAAGGAAAAAATGTCATTTAAACTTGCTTGCGGCTGTAATGTATTGCCGACTCCTGGCAATACAAAAAATGGCGTAGGGTCCCCCCAGTCAATACCAGGCCCTTTGGATCTAGTTTGGATTTTAAGGGGAACCCCATGCCAAAAATTAAAAGTAAATTGGCGTAGGGTCCCCCCAAAATCCATAACAGACCCTTATCCGAGCATGAAGCCTGGCAGGTCAGGATGGACAAGTGAGCGCCCCCCTCTCAGCCCTTCCTTCTCTGAGCTGGCCACTCAGCTGTCAGCTAATTGCCAGCTCCCATCTCTCTCCACAGTTACTCAGCTGTTGATGATATCCTGCTCGTCAGTCCTGCCTACTTAAATTGTCCAGTCCAGAAAAGCTCTGCCTTTGCCTTGGTCACATCACAAGAAACTATCTCCTGCGTTCCTGTTGAAAGACTTGCTTTGCTGACATCCCTTCTGGCTCCAGATCCTGCTTGCTGTTCCACTATGTAGATCCCTTAATTCTGGCTTGGCTGCCTATCCATTCCGGTTACTGAACCTTGACTACGTTTGTTCTTTTTACTTTTATTAATAAACAAGTGTGATTTAACTGTACTTCTGTCTCGGTCTGATTTCATGGTTTCTTACAGTAGGCGAAGGCCATGAATTCAGAAGATACAGTCAATCCACTTCTGTCTCAACGTCCTACCTCTGAGAGAGCTATACATCCTTGTTGCTACTTTTCCAAGAAATTGTCACCTGCGGTGTGCAATTACGAGATGACAGAGAGCTGTTGGTGATCATTTTAGCCCTGAAAGAATGGAGACAGAAGATACCACTGTGCCGGTTCTCATTCTTACTGACCATAAGAATCTCACATTCTTGTCTGAGGCTAAATGCCTCTCTCCCGGAAGAGCGTGATGGGCTCTTTTCTTGTCAAGTTTCAATTACATTGTCTCATTCTTACCTGGTACTAAGAATGTAAGGGCTGACGCCTTGTCACGACAATTTTCTTCCACTTTGTGTTGCTATGGCCATTTGTATTTTCTTGATAGCAATAATATAGAGTTAGGTTTGGTAAGAGCATATGTTTACAGAGGCCCTTCCCCCTCCGTTGATATGTAAATAAACCATATGGATAGGTTTTGGAGCTGAGCAGAGGAAGTTGGTGTATGCAGGAAATGGGTGGGAGGGGCTTGGGGAGAGTTGGAAAGAAACATGTGTTTGGACAAGAGAGATAGTTTTGGAAGGACAAAGAGGAAGACATGGCTGCCGGAAGCTGGATAACTTTGGAGACGCTTTTGTGAGTTGGACTCTGAGCAAGAAACTATGAAGGACATCTTGACCCCTGAGTTAAGTAACTGTTTAGTTTACTTAATGTGTACATATTGTACATGCTTATATTTGTAAGCATATTTTGTAAGCTATAAGTTGTGTTGTATTGTGCATCCTACAGTTTGTACGTGCAGATTTTTCCCTGTTTAGTAAAGCATTGATACACTTCTAAGCTTCCTTGGTTTTACCACAAGAACTTAATAGATAGACGGAAAGCATTACACACTTCCAAGTTGGAGTTGGTTCCGGTTCCTGTAATTCCTTCTGATCGTATTCTGACTACGGTTCGCACCAGTCTCACTTCTCCTTTGGGTGACAAAATTATTGCTGCTCAGGTCCATGCTCCTCCTGAGGAACCTGGTGACCGCTGCTTTGTCCCAGAGAGTCTCCATACTGCCGCGCTCCAGACTTACCATTCTCCCAAGGCAGCTGGTCACGCTGGGAGGAATCAACAAGTTTGGGCCATTTCCCAACACTTCTGGTGGACTATTCTACGTGCTGATGTAACTGCCTTCATAGCTGCCTGTTCCGTGTGTGCTCAGAGTAAGACTGCACGACACCTTCCAGTGGGCCTCCTACAACCCATACCCAATGGAGAGAGGCCCTGGACCCACCTGTCTATGGATTTCATTGTGGAGTTATCCAACTCCCAAGGCAACACTGTTATCATTATGTTGGTTGACCAGTTCTCAAAGATGTGTCATTGTATTCCACTTAAGAAGTTGCTTACTTCTAAGAACCTGGCTTCCATTTTTGCTCGGGAGATCTTTCGCTTACATGGGCTACCCAAGGTGATTGTCTCGGACAGGGGTAAGTCAGTTTGTGTCCCGGTTCTGGCGAGCCTTTTGTGCACAGTTGGGAATTCAGCTTGCTTTCTCCTCTGCGTATCAGTCTGGGGCCGCAGAACGAGCCAATCAGTCCTTGGAGCAATTCCTACGTTGCTATATTTCTGACCATCATAACAACTGGTCAGACCTATTACCGTGGGCAGAGTTTGCTCAAAACATTGCCTTGAATTCTCCTGATGGTCCCCATTTATGGCAAAATATGGTTTCCAACCTTCCATGTTGCCCGACTCAATTGTTCCGCAGAGTTTTCCTGCATTAGAGGAGCATCTTCGTGATCTTCGTTCCACTTGGGCACAAGTCCAGTAGGCTTTGTGTCATGCTAATGATAGGTACAGACTCCATGCTGACCGCAGACGCCTGCCTGCGCCTTCCTACCAGGTTGAGGACAGGGTCTGTGTGTCATCTCGCAACCTCCGACTTCGTGTTCCCTCACTGAAGTTCGCACCTCAGTTTATTGGGCCTTTCCATATTCTTCGCAGGATTAACCCAGTGGCTTACGCATTAGACCTTCCTTCTAATATGCATATCACAAATGTATTTCATGGCTCCTTATTAAATCCTTTGGTCTGCAACTACTTTACCACCTCGGTGCCACGTCCTCACCCTGTACAGGTTGAGAACCATGAGGAGTATGAAGTACAGTCCATTGTTGACTCCCGTAGGTTCCGTGGGCGCTTACAATACCTGATGCATTGGAAAGGGTACGGTCCAGAGGAACACTCTTGGGTCTCATCCTCGGATGTACATGCCCCTGTCCTCCTCCTTGATTAAAATAGACATTTTCCCCTCAAGCCTAGTGGTCCTCCGAGGGGGAGGGGGTCATTGAGGAGGGGTAACTGTCAGGGCTGGGCTCAGCTCTTCCTTCTTTGAGCTGGCCGCTCAGCTGTCGGCTAATTGCCAGCTCCCATCTCTCTCCACAGTTACTCAGCTGTTAATGATCCTGCTTGCCAGTCCTGCCTACTTAAGCCGTCCAGTCCAGAGGAGCTCTGCCTTCGCCTTGGTCACATCACAAGAAACTATCTCCTGCATTCCTGTTTAAAGACTGGCTTTGCTGACATCCCTTCTGACTCCAGATCCTGCTTGATGTTCCACTACTTTGATCCCTGACTTCTGGCTTGGCTGCCTATCCATTTCAGTTACTGAATTTTGGCTATGTTTTTGACTACCTTTGTTCTTTTTACTTTTATGACTAAACAAGTGTGATTTAATTGTACTTCTGTCTCGGTCTGATTTCATGGTTTCTGACACTCTGGGGCCATACCATGCAACATGCCCAAAGCACCTTGTCCCATGTTGATTTTGACAAGGGCCTCTTCCCGACAACCCTGGGCTGTGGTTGTGGGAGTCTGCGAGTGGGGGGCTTATCAGAATCTGGAAACCCCCTTTAAAAAGCTGTCCCTCAGGCCCCGCCCCCCCATGTGAATGGGTATCGGGTACATCATACCCCTACCCATTTACCAAAAAAGTGTCAAAAAGTAAAAATCAAAAGAGACAGTTTTTGACAAATACTTTATTAAAAAATAAATAAAAAGTGTCCCATGATGTAAATAGACCCTCAATCACACCGCCTGATGGACCCAAAAAATAGCAAAAATGGAAAACGCTCCTCCTCTGTTGCAGGCTACCCACCGTATGCACATTCTTCGATTTGCACATTCTTCGATTTGGCAGCTTATATAGGCAAGGGCGGGGCCATCCAGTTACGTTACCGGGTGGTTCCGCCCTTGCCGATATAAGAGCTGTCAAAGCGAAGAGAGAACAGTTGGCAGTCAAGCGTTTTCCACTTTTGCTATTTTTCGGGGTCCGTCCGGTGGCGTGATTGACGGTGGATTTACATCACGGGACACTTTTTAAAAGATGTTTCTTTTTTTTAAAAAGGTATTATCAAAACTGTCTCTTGTGGTTTGTACTTTTTTACACTTTTTTGGTGAATGGGTAGGGGTACAATGTACCCCTACCCATTCACTAAGGGGGTGGGATCTGGGGGCCCTCTTGTTAAAAGAAGCTAATAGATTCTGATAAGACCCCTGCCTGCAGACCCTGAAAACCACAGCCCAGGGTTGTGGGGAAAAGGCCCTTGTCCCCATCAACATGGGGACAAGGTACTTTGGGGGCACCCCAAAGTACCCTCCCCATGTTGAGGGCAACCAGCCTAATATGGTTCAGGAGGGAGGGAGCACTCGTTGGTCCTCCCCTATCCTGGCCTGACAGGCTTCATACTCGGATAAGGGTCTGGTATGGATTTTGGAAGGACCCCAAGCCATTTTTAAAAAAAGTTTGGAATGAAGTTCCCCTTAAAATCTATACCAGACCCAAAGAGTCTGGTGCGGGTTTTGGGGGGGACCCCATGCTGTTTTTTTTCTTTATTCTGTCATAGGGTTCCCCTTAACCACTTACACTGTATTATATACTCTGCACTGCACTGTATACTCTGCACTGCATTATATATACTACACTGACTGCACTATATACTCTGCGTTATATACACTACACTGACTGCACTATATACTCTGCGTTATATACACTACACTGACTGCACTATATACTCTGCGTTATATACACTACACTGACTGCACTATATACTCTGCGCGATGTACACTACACTGACTGCACTATATACTCTGCATTATATACACTACACTGACTGCATGTTCAATCCACTAACTAACCTGCCTAATCTCTCTCCATTAATGCACAGTATACATGGCCACCATTGGAAGCAGCCTTATATAGTGTGGGGTGTGCACCCTCGCTGACAAAGTCCTTGGTGACGTAACGCCGCGTACGGGGCGGAGCTTCATGGCCGACGTCACCCGCTGCCATCTCATGCTGACAGCTGTTCGGACGCGAACAGACTGTCTCTATTGAAGGAGAGCCTTCTTGTCTATTGCTGCGCCATTGAGCACTTTTATTCTATGAATTTTATTTTGAATAAACTTTGGAAGTATTTTTTATATGGATCGCTCTTAGAGTCTTTCCTTTCTTTTGGGGGAATACTACTGTCCATCCTGCAATTAAGGTACGGATCTCCCTGTCTGGTACGGATCTTCCCAGGACATCGGATGATTGTTTCCTGCAGATGAAACTTAGCGGAGCAGTGTGCCATTGGTTCATTTACGTTCCATTGACCCCCTGTAATTAAGGGGTCCACCAGGTCCGGTAAGCGCATTTTTACTTACCACATCTGTTGAAAAGTGATTGGCCTGTGTTTACCAAGAGGAATTGAATTACAGTTCTCATTATATGGACTTTTTATAATACACATTTATTAGCTTTGATCATATGGACTTTTATTATTTATTTATGAGTTTCTGTTTGCGCTGCACTTATTTGTTTTATGATTATCTTCTATCTTCCTTCGGTTTATTCCTCCATCTTCTTCTTCTGGTTCTTCTGGTTCTTCCTCTGGGGTTCTTGTCCGGCATCTTCCTCCGTGGCGTCTTCTTCCCTTCTTCTCGGGCCGCTCCGCATCCATGATGGGAGGCTCCCGCTGTGTGACGCTTCTCGTCTTCTGACGATTCCTAAATAACGGAGGGCGGGGCCACCCGGTGACCCCGTCCCCCTCTGAAGCACGAGGACTTGACAGGGACTTCCCTGTGGCATTCCCAGTGATGTCAGAGGGGGCGGGGTCACTCATTATGTAAGCGTCACACAGTGGAAGCCTCCCATCATGGATGTGGAGTGGCCCGAGAAGAAGAAGGGAAGAAGACGCCGCGGAGAAAGATGCCGGACGAGAACACCGGAGGAAGAACCAGAAGAACCAGAAGAAGGAGGAAGAAACCGAAGGAAGATAGAAGATAGAAGAAAGAAGATGGAAAAAAGAAGACTTTAAATAAAGGAATTATCAAAAACTGTCTCTTGTCATTTTTAACATTTTTGACAGTTTTTTTGTGAAATGGTAGGCCCTTACCATTTCACACAGGGGGGGCCGGGATCTGGGGGTCCCCTTGTTTGGGGGGCTACCCCAAAGCACCCTCCCAATGTTGAGGGCATTCAGCCTGGTACGGTTCAGGAGGGGAGGCGCTCTCTCGTCCCCCCCTCTTCTCCTGCGGCCTGCCAGGTTGCGTGCTCGGATAAGGGTCTGGTATGGATTTTTGGGGGGACCCCACGCCTTTTTTTTTTAAATTTTGGCGCGGGGTTCCCCTTAATATCCATACCAGACCTGAAGGGCCTGGTATGAAATTTAGGGGGACCCCCACGTCATTTTTTTAAAAAATTTTGGTTCAGGTTTCCCCTTAATATCCATACCAGACCTGAAGGGCCTGGTATGGAATTTAGGGGGACCCCCCACATCATTTTTTTTTTTTAATTTTGGTTCGGGGTTCCCCTGTGTGGAATTCCCATGCCGTTTTTATCAATGAACTTCTATGTATATTGTTGGACCGGCAATGCATTAATAGCCGCAAGTAGTTTTAAATGACTTTTTTTCCTTTGAAATGTCATTTTGCTGTCAGACTGATCTAAACATGGGAAACATGCGCCCCTTTACAGGCATACTATAGACACCCCCCAGGTACGAAATTTAAAGGAATATTACACTTTTATTGTTTCACTTTAAGCATTATTAAAATCACTGCTCCCGAAAAAACGGCCATTTTTAAAACTTTTTTTTTGCATTGATACATGTCCCCTGGGGCAGGACACGGGTCCCCAAACACTTTTTATGACAATACCATGCATATAAGCCTTTAAAATTAGCACTTTTGATTTCTCCCATAGACTTTTAAAGGGTGTTCCGGGGCATTCAAATTTGCCGCGAACACCCCAAATTGTTCGCTGTTCGGCGAACTTGCGAACAGCCCATGTTTGAGTCGAACATGAGTTTGACTCGAACTCGAAGCTCATCCCTACTCTCTAGCACTGTCAGCCATCAAACATCATCTTTCATACTACAGTGGTTACAGTCCTAATGTATGTGAGTTTATTTGTAGAGCAGTAGAGTTCCTTCTGACACACAATTTCTTCATGTTTGAATGATACTACATTCAGAGCCAAGGTGCGTCCATGGGGACTTTTTAAAAAAAATTTGGCACGGGGTTCCCCTTAAAATCCATACCAGACCTGAAGGGCCTGGTATTGAATTTAGGGGGACCCCCCACGCCATTTTTTTAAAAATTTTGGTTTGGGTTCCCCTGTGGGGAATTCCCATGCTGTTTTTATCAATGAACTTCTATGTGTATTGTCGGACCGACAATTCATTAATAACCGCGAGTTGTTTTAAATTACCTTTTTTTCCTTTGAAAAGTCATTTTGCTGTCAGACTGTTCTAAACACGGGAAACATGCGCCCCTTTACAGGCATACTATAGACACCCCCCTAGGTATGAAATTTAAAGGAATATTACACTTTTATTGTTTCACTTTAAGCATTATTAAAATCATTGCTCCCGGAAAAATGGCCATTTTTAAAACTTTTTTTGCATTGATCCATGTCCCCTGGGGCAGGACCCAGGTCCCCAAACACTTTTTATGACAATAACTTGCATGTAAGCCTTTATTTATTTATGTTCGAGTCCCATAGACTTTAACATAGACTTTTTGCCTGTTCACATGTTCGGGTGCGAACGGAACAGGGGGGTGTTCGGCTCATCCCTAGTGGACAGTGATGGTGGGTACAGTGGGAGATGGACCGATAGAGAGAGCGGAACAGGGATACAATCAACGTGTCGTTTGTTCCATACTCCCCGGTTCTGGCATTGTTTTGAGGGACACAGCAACGTGTGAGCTATTCCATCAACATCGCCCTTCGGGGCCACCTGCATCCATCACCATCTAAGCCTATCTGACCCTACTCGACGTACGCCCCGTTGGGTTCACCAATTCTGGTAAGCCTCCTCACTTTTGGTGGTGTTGTGCATGTCTCCACTCCAGATGGTTTATATATTTGAAGTGTCTAGTTCCTGAAGATTCCTCATTCCTTTCCCAAGGATGACCCTTCTTTGTCAAATTATATTTTGAACTGCCGGTTTAATGTTTTTTACATTGGACTCTTTTATAATCTCATAGCGCTACACCTATTTTGTTTTCTCTATTGTTTATACCTTGCTGGTTGTGTTAGCTGCTTATTTCTTCTCTGGTAACGCAGAATTATTTTGTATATATGGTACAGAATGGTGGACAGTGATGGTGGGGACATAATGGCGTACAGTGGTGAGGAGGACAGAATGGCGGACATTGATGGGAGTGATGCAAGGGATATAATGGAGTACAGTGATGGTGGGGACAGAATGGTGGACAGCGATGGTGAGGACAGAATGGTGGACAGTGATGGCGGGGACAGATGGGCGGACAGTGTATAGGGGGACAGAATGGCAGACAGTGATGGTGGGGACAGAATGGAGGACAATGATGGTTGGGACAGAATGGCGGACAGTGATGAAAGGGACAGAATGGCGGACAGTGATGATGGGTAACAGAATGACAAGAGAATGGTAACAGGTTAGAGGAAGTGATGACACTGGAGGTGTATAACAAATGCACAGGAGAACTGATGTCTCTGCAAGTGAAATCTGCACATTTTCCCATCAGTTTTAATGCATGTATGGTGGGAAGGACCCTTTAAAGCTGCACTAAACCCTCCCATCCTTTTCAGCCAAGGAAGCTGCCATCTTAGCCTCTGTTTAATCTTCCATGGTGCTGCACATGTGATCAGCTATGACACCAGCCATTTGATAGTTTGACAGTTTGGTTAGAGCTTTTTAAAACCGTTAAAATCAATGGGTTTAGTCCTTACAGCTCCTGATGGTTGAGCTAATATTCTGGGCATTAGATCCCAAACACCAGAGGACATCTCTAAGAACTAGGGATGAGCCGAACATCCTTCCCGGTTCGGTTCGCAGCAGAACATGAGACCAGGCAAAAATTTGTGCGAACATGTGAACACCGTTGAAGTCTATGGGACACGAACATGAAAAACCAAAAGTGCTCATTTTAAAGGCTTATATGCAAGTTATTACCATCAAAAGTGTTTGGGGACCCGGGTCCTGCCCCAGGGGACATGTATCAATGCAAAAACGAGTTTTAAAAACAGCCGTTTTTTCAGGAGCAGTGATTTTATTAATTCTTAAAGTAAAAGAACAAAAATTAAATATTCCTTTAAATATTGTGTCTGTGGGGTCCCCTTAGTCTGGCACATCTTTCCCATGTTCATAACAGTACCACAGCAAAATGACATTTCTAAAGAAAAAAAATGTAATTTGAAACTGCTTGTGGCTTTAACGTATTGCCGGATCCCAGCAATATAGATAAAAACAATGAAAAAAAGTAGCATGGGGTCCCCCCAAAATCCATACCAGACCCTTTCCGAGGATGCAACCTGGCAGGAAAAGGGGGGACAAGCAAACACCCCCCCTCCTGAACCGTACCAGGCCACATGCCCTCAACATGGGGAGGGTGCTTTGGGGTCCGCCCCAAAACACCTTGGACATGGACCTCATTGTCATGAGGGCCAAGTACCTGATGTGAGACCGAAGTAGTGGGGAGGCCTCCCTTGCACCTCGGGTCTTTGAAGCCTCTGGAGGTGGAGACAGAAAGTTGGTGGACACCGAGTGGCACGGGTGCCAGGGGTGTGGAGTACTGTGCAAGCCTTAGTCCGAGATCCAAGCTGAGGTCAAGTCCAGTTGGGCAACAAAGTATAAAAGGGTTAATCAGAAGAAGAATGGTTGAGATCCAAGCCGGGGTAGGTTCCAATCTGGCAGCTGAGAACAAAATGGGCAAAGAAGTAGAATGGTTAAGGTACAAATCTGAGGTCAATGGCAAGCAGCAATCAAGAGTATTCAAATAGGTTTCCAGGTCACAACAAGTTCAGGCAGATCACACACTAGCACAGGAACAAGGGGGATAATCCAGCAATTTGACAGTGTCTGGGCTGTGCTTATATAGCGAAGTTTGAGGTCACTTCCTGTGCTCCTCCTGGGCATTTTCCTGCCTTTTTCCATCAGGTTGAGGTCACTTCTTGTGCGTCTCCTGGGCGTTCTCCTGCCTTTTTCCATCAAGTATTTTGTGCAGGTGCAGATTGGTGCACTGAGGCATCTTTGGCGCATGCTCAGTTGGCACGGATTTCCTTTTGTGGCAACGCGCCATTGGTGCATGCATAGTAAGCCCTGGTCTCTTACACTCATCCCCACAACCCTTGCTCGGTGGTTGTGGGGGTCTGCAGGCGGGGGGCTTATTTGAATCTAGAAGCCCCCTTTAACAAGGGAGCCCCCAGATCCCGGCCTCTATCTGAATGGGTATCGAGTACATTGTACCCCTACTTATTCACCAAAAAAAGTGTCAAAAAAGTAAAAATGACAGGTTTTTGACAATTCCTTTATTAAAAAAATACAATGTACCCAATACCCATTCACATGGGGGGGCTGGAATCTGGGGGCCTCTTGTTGAAGGGGGCTTCCAGATTCCGATAAACCCACCGCCCACAGACCCCCACAACCACCGGTCAATGGTTGTGGGGATGAGGCCCTTGTCCCCATCAACATGGGGACAAGATGTTTTTGGGGGGGAGCACCCTCCCCATGTTGAGGGCATGTGACCTGGTATAGTTCAGTTGGGGAGGGTGCTCTCTCACCCCCCCCTTCCTGTGGCCTGCCAGGTTGCATGCTTGGATAAGAGCTGGGTGTGGGTTTTGGGGGAAACCCCCCGTGCCATTTTTTTTATTTTGGCACTGGGTTTCCCTGAAAATCCATAACAGACCTGAAGGGTCTGGGGAGGGGAACCCACACCGTTTTTGTTTAAATTATTTTTATATGTATTGCTGGGATCCGACAATACATTACAGCCGCAAGCAGTTTTAAACTACATTTTTTCCTTTAGAAATGTAATTTTCCTGCTCTCATTCATTACACTATGTACAGCTATTATGTAAGCAGCCTTACATAGTGTGGGGCGTGGACTTAGCCCCCTGGCCAATCATGGCTCAGAGGGCTAAGTCCATTAGATACAATGTTCTGTACCTGAAATATTCAAATGTCTGTTAATTCTGATCTGCATTCATTAAAGAAAAGTAATGCTAAAAATATTCCACTAAGACTGTACTAAGCCATCTATTGAACACACGTGTTACACACATAATATATTGAAGTGATCACTTACCTGTGTATACCGATACATACTAAGTAACTTGGCCATGGCATTATTTGTATGGAAAGTGCTGTCACCAATAAAACCAATGAATTCTCCATGTCCCTTACAGTAATAGTTAGGAGCTTCCATTTCTCCAGACAATATCCTTATGACATATGCCAAAGATTTCATTGGATCATTACAAGTACTGAATATATGATAGCCCAGGGTCACATTGGGCAGGATATTGGGGGAATTGTTAATCTCCCTGACAGCTATGATTATCGCCAAGATGCTTTTGTACTCTTCAAGGTCAACCCTGCAGGATATTGAGAGGTTTTCAAATGTTCGACTTGAACATTGGCTGTTCGCCCGTTCGCCGAATAGCGAACAATTTGGGATGTTCTCAGCAAATTTGAAAGCCGCAGAACACCCTTTAATAGTCTATGGGAGAAATCAAAAGTGCTCATTTTAAAGTTTAATATGCAAGTTATTGTCATAAATAGTGTTTGGGGACCTGGGTCCTGCCCCAGGGGATATGGATCAATGCAAAAAAAAGTTTTAAAAAAGGCTGTTTTTTTGGGAGCAGTGATTTTAATGATGCATAAAGTGAAACAATAAAAGTGAAATATTCCTTTAAATTTCGTACCTGGGGGGTGTCTATAGTATGCCTGTAAAGTGGTGCATGTTTCCTGTGTTTAGAACAGTCCCACAACAAAATGACATTTCTAAAGGAAAAAAGTAATTTAAAAGTACTCGCGGCTATTATTGAATTGTCTCTGCAATACAGATAAAAGTAATTGAAAAAAACTCATGGGATCCCTCCTCCAGTCCATTACCAGGCCCTTCAGGTGTGGTATGAATATTAAGGGGAACCCCGAACCAAAATTATAACAAAAAATGTGTGTGGGGGTCCCCCGAAATTCCATACCAGGCCCTTCAGGTCTGGTATGGATATTAAGGGGAACCCCGTGCCAAAATAAAAAAAATGCAGTGGGGGTCCCCCTCAAAATCCATATCAGACCCTTATCTGAGCAAGCAAGCTGGCAGGCCACAGGAAAAGAGGGGGGACGAGAGCCCGCCCCCCCACCCTCCTGACCATACCAGGCCACATGCACTCAACATGGGGAGGATGTCCCCGTGTAGATGGGGACAAGGGTCTGCGGGCAGGGGGCTTATCGGAATCTGGAAGCCCCCTTTAACAAGGGGACCCACAGATCCCTGCCCCCCCTGTGTGAAATGGTAATGGGGTACAAATGTACCCCTACCATTTCACAAAAAAAGTGTCAAAAATGTAAAAAAAAACAACAGCCGGTTTTGACAATTCCTTTATTAATGTCTTCTTCTTTCTTCACTTCTTCTTCCATCTGCTTCTCTTCTTCCTTCGGTTTTCTTCCTCCATCTTGTGCTTTCCCCTTCTTCCTCTGTTTTTTCCTCCGATCATCTGCTTCTTGTTCCGGTGTGCTCGTCAGCATTTTGCTCTGGCTTCTTCTTCCCCCGCTTCGTTCTCTGTAAGATCTGCATCCATGGGAGGTTCCCGCTGTGTGACGTTTCTGACACTTCTTATATAACCACCTAGTGACCCCTCCCCCCTCTGACGCACAGGGACTTCCCAGGGACTTCCCTATGAGTTTCCCATGGCGTCAGAGTGGGGCAGGGTCACATATTATGTAATCGGGTGACCCTGCCCCCTCTGACATCACGGGGAAAGCCATAGGGAAGTCCCCGTGCGTCAGAGTGGGGCAGGGTCACATATTATGTAATCGGGTGACCCTGCCCCCTTTGACATCACGGGGAAAGCCATAGGGAAGTCCCCATGCATCAGAGGGGGTGGGTCACCGGGTGGCCCCGCCCTCAGTTATGTAAGAAGTGTCAGAAGAACAGAAGCATCACACAGCGGGAACCTCCCATGGATGCAAATCGTCCTGAAAACGAAGAGTGGAACAAGAAGCCGTGGAGGAAGATGCCAGATGAGAAGACCGAAGGAAGAAGCAGAGGATCGGAGGAAGAAACAGAAGAAGGAGCGGGGGAAGAACAAGATGGAGGAAGAAAACCAAATGAAGAACAGAAGAAGATGGAAGAAGAGGCGGGCAAAGAAGAAAAATTTAATAAAGGAATTGTCAAAAACCATCTCTTCTCTTTAACATTTTTGACACTTTTTTTGTGAAAGGGTAGGGGTACATTTGTACCCCATTACCATTTCCCACAGGGGGGGCCGGGATATGGGGGTCCCCTTGTTAAAGGGGCTTCCAGATTCTGTTAAGCCCCCCCGCCCACAGACCCCCACAACCACCGGGCAAGGGTTGTGGGGATGAGGCCCTTGTCCCCATCAATATGGGGACATCCTCCCCATGTTGAGGGCATGTGGCCTGGTACGGTTCAGAGGGGGGCGGTCTCTCGCCCCCCCTCTTTTCCTGCGGCCTTCCAGGTTGCGTGCTCAGATAAGGGTCTGGTGTGGATTTTTGGGGGAGCCGCACGCCATTTTTTTTTTATTTTGGAGCGGAGTTCCCCTTAATATCAATACCAGACCTAAAGAGCCTGGTAATGGAATTTTGGGAGAACCCCATGCATTTTTAAAAATTTTTTCAATGACTTTCAATGACTTTTATGTGTATTGTCGGGACCGACAATTCATTAATAGTCGGCACTAGTGCTAGTACTTTTAAATGACTTTTTTTTCCTTTAGAAATTTCATTTTTTGAAGGGACTGTTCTAAACATGCGCCACTTTACAGGCATATTATAGACACCCCCCAGGTACGAAATTTAAAGGAATATTTCACTTTTATTGTTTCACTTTAAGCATTATTAAAATCACTGCTCCCAAAAAACCGGCCATTTTTAGAACTTTTTTTTGCATTGATCCATGTCCCCTGGGGCAGGACCCGGGTCCCCAAACACTTTTTATGACAATAACTTGCATATTACGCTGTGAACACACGACCAAACTTTGATGGACTGAATTCCGTCGGACTTTGACAGAGTTCGACCGTGATGACGTACGACCGGACTAGAATAAGGAAGTTCATAGCCAGTAGCCAATAGCTGCCCTGGCTTAGTTTTTTGTCCGTTGGACTAGCATACGGACGAATGGATTTTTCGACCAGACTCGAGTCCGTCGGAAAGATTTGAAACATGTTCTATTTCTAAAGTCCTTCTGGTTTTTCAACAGCAAAGGTCCGATGAAACCCACACATGGTTGAATTGTCCGATGGATTCATCCCGTCGGACCTTTGCTGTCGAAAATCCTTTAAAATTAGCACTTTTGATTTTTCATGTTCGTATCCCATAGACTTTAATGGTGTTCGAACAAATTTTTTTTTTTCCTTTAAAAAAGTCATTTTTGCTGTGGTACTGTTATGAACACGGGGAAGATGCGCTACTTTACAGGCATACTAAGGGAACCCCCCAGGCACAATATATAAAGGAATATTTCATTTTTATTGTTTCACTTTAAGCATTATTAAAATCACTGCTCCTGAAAAAACGTCTATTTTTTGAAACCTTTTTTTGCATTGATACATGTCCCCTGGGGGGAGGACCCGGGTCCCCAAACACTTTTTATTGCAATAACTTGCATATAAGGCTTTAACATGAGCACTTTTGATTGTTCACATTTGTGTCCCATAGACTTTAACGGTGTTCGCGCGTTCCCACAAATTTTTTGCCTGTTTGCATGTTCTGCTGCAAACCGAACCGGGGGTGTTCGGCTCATCCCTAGTTACATGGCATGAATAATCAAATAAAAAATTCCCCGTTAAGAGCGTTGGGTGGAAGCAATGTTGAGGTCAGGACTCTCTCCAGGCCAGTCAAGTTCCCGCCCCCCCAAACTCCCTCATCCATGTCTTTATGGACCTTGCTTTGTGCACTGGTCCAAATCATTTGGTGGAGGGGTATTATGGTGTGGGGTTGTTTTTCAAGGGTTGGGCTTGGCCCCTTAGTTCTAGTGAAGGGAACTGTTAAGGCATCAGCATACCAAGACATTTTGGACAATTTCATATTCCCAACTTTGTGGGAACAGTTTGGGGACGGCCCCTTCCTGTTCCAACATGACTGCTCACCAGTGCACAAAGCAAGGTCCATATAGACATGGATGAGCAAGTTTGGGGTAGAGGAACTTGACTGGCCTGCACAGAGTCCTGACCTCAACCCAATAGAACACCTTTGGGATGAATTAGAGCAGAGACTGGAAGCCAGGCCTTCTCGTCCAACATCAGTGCCTGACCTCACAAATGTGCTTCTGCAAGAATGGTCAAGCATTCCCATAGACACACTCCTAAACCTTGTGGACAGCCTTCCCAGAAGAGTTGAAGCTGTTATAGCTGCAAAGGGTGGGCCAACTCAATATTGAACCCTACAGACTTATGCCCCGTACACATGGTTGGACATTGTTCGGACGTTCCGACAACAAAATCCATGGATTTTTTCCGACGGATGTTGGCTCAAACTTGTCTTGCATACACACGGTCACACAAAGTTGTCGTAAAATCCGATCATTCTGAACGCGGTGACGTAAAACACGTACGTCGGGACTATAAACGGGGCAGTAGCCAATAGCTTTCATCTCTTTATTTATTCTGAGCATGCGTGGCACTTTGTGCGTTGGATTTGTGTACACACAATCGGAATTTCCGACAACGGATTTTGTTGTCGGAAAATTTTATAGCCTGCTCCCAAACTTTGTGTGTCGGAAAATTTGATGGAAAATGTGTGATGGAGCCTACACACGATCGGAATTTCCGACAGCAAGGTCCTATCACACATTTTCCATCGGAAAATCCGACCGTGTGTACGGGGCATAAGACTGGGATGCCATTAAAGTTCATGTGTGTGTAAAGACAGGTGTCTCAATACTTTTGACAATATGGTGTATATTCAAATAATCAAAATCATGCAGCCTCATACACTGATGAGAATAAAGTGTTATAAGTGTAAAAAAGGAAATTCATCCATATATACTTGTAAAGGTGTAAACATGTGCATTCATCAATAATAATATTCAAACAAGTGCCAGGTGAGGTATACAGATTGAATATTTTCAATGAAAGTGCCAGTTATTCTGTTCAAAGCATAAAAACCTCAAATAATGTTCATTCAGAATGTCAAATCTTCAAATGTAGCATAAAATTGGTAAATCGTATAGACAGAGGAATCCCAATTCCAAAAGTAACCCCTTGACTGTGCTCCACCATAGATAATGATGAATGGACACTTACCAGATGAGGAGACCCCAAACAAGGTCTATCCACACATTAGTGGGCAACACCCCCCACTGTGGGTATGTAGGTAACACTCCCTTCACAGGACCCGTATTATAGATGTGTCATCCAAAGATCACCGATAATGTGACCTCTTAGTTGTAGTCATTTACAAATAAAATGAATACATCATACATTTGTGAAGGAAGTGTTACCTTCATACCTACAGTGGGGGGGGGTTTGTTGCCCACTAATGTGTGGACCTCGTTCGGGGTCTCCTCATCTGGTAAGCCTCCATTCATTATTATATATGGTGGAGAACAGACAAGGGATCATTTGGGGCACTTTTGGACTGTAATTAAGCCGTGTGGAGCACCTGTGTCACCCCCAGTATTTGGAGTTGGGATTCCTCTGTCTATGGACATTATTTGAGGTTTTTTATGCTTTGTACAGAATAATTGGCACTTTAACCACTTCACACAAAATCATGTACCTGCACGTCATTGTGTTGAAGTGGTTGTACCGGGATGATATGCAGCTGCAGGCTTCACCCCGGGACCATTTCTTAGAGCGGGCGGCCGGCTATCTATTGATAACAAACGATGCGGCTCAGCAGCCACTCGACCGACATCGCAAGGAGCGGGAAGGGACAGCCTCCTTCCGCCGCTCTGCCCGGGTCTCCCATCCCACCAGGAGGCCCGAGCGACCAACCGGCACATCCGCTGACTGATCGGAGACCCAAATGAAGCCGGATTCGGCTCTGATCGGGTCTCCAATGCATAAACCAGGAGGAGACATCACAATGCCACTTCCGGTTTACTCGGCTGCAAATGGTGCAGATTTAAAGAGAAATGACAGTATTCAGAGACACAGATTTTTTGCGTTTTGAATACTTTTAAGTGCAAAGGAGGGATTTGGGTTTTTTTAGACCCCCCAATCCCTCCATAAAGAGGACCTGTCACCACTTATTACAGTCACATGGGATGTTTACATTCCTTGTGACAGCAATAAAAGTGATCAGATTTTTTTTTTTTTTTTTAAAGGGATAGTATTAAATAAAATAAAATAAATAAAATATGTAAAGCGTCCCGTCTTCGCGTTCTCGGACACCAAAAAAAGTAGCATACCTAAGTTACGCCCGCAAATGTAAATGGTGTTCAAATCACACATGTGAGGTATCACTGCAATCGTTAGAGTAAGAGACATAATTCTCATAGAAGACCTCCTCTGTAACTCTAAACTGGTGACCATTAAAACTTTTTAAACATCACCTATAGAGATTTTTAAGTACCGTAGTTTGTCGCCATTCCACGAGCGGGCGCAATTTAAAAGCGTAACATGTTGGGTATCTATTTACTCGATGTAACATCATCTTTCACAATTAGCAAAAAAAAAAATTGGGCTAACGTTACTGTTTTCTTATTTTTTAATTCAGTGAAGTGTATTTTTTCCAAAAGAATGGGTTTGAAAGACACAAATACTGTGTGACAAATATTGCAATGACCGCCATGTTATTCTCTAGGGTCTTTGCTAAAAAAAATGATATATAATGTTTGAGGGTTCTAAGTAATTTTCTAGCAAACAAAAAAATGATTTTAACGTGTAAACAACAAGGATCAGATATAGGCTTGGTCCAGAAGTGGTTAATAGAAAATATTCAATCTGTATACCTCACCTGGCACTTTATTGAATATTATTATTGATGAATGCACATGTTTACACCTTTACATATATATATGGATGAGTTTCCTTTTTTGAACTTATAGCACTTTTTTCTCATCAGTGTATGAGCTCTATATGATTCTGATTATTTGAATACAGATACTCGTCATTTAACGACCATTCGGACTTACGACCAGCTCTCCCCCTCTAACGTGGCCTATATACATCATTGTATTGTACAGTACAGAATTTTCATGTTTGTTTTGTACTTATGCAAATTAAAACAACATCATTGGGCTGCAGTTTTATGTTTAGACCTTTTTTTCACAATACAATACAGTACAGTAGTTAAGAATGCTTAAAATATTGATTACTTGTGATTCCTCGTTTAACAACCAATTAGTTTAATGACCTGGTCGTTGGAACAGAACCTGGTGGTTAAGTGAGGAGTACCTGTATATGCTTGTTTGAGTATATTCACAGGGCAACACCATTTTTTTTTTGATGGTTATGTTTTAGTATTGGGATGTACAATACAATGAGTGCAGCTGTTTATTAATCATTCATCACTGATTTTATATCACAACACAAAGCGCAGATTATTTTCTTTGTTTAGTAGTATTTGTATATTGGTGGTATAAAGACTTGAGTCTAATAATGAGAAAATATAAAACAACAGAAGAAACATTTGCAAACTTTCATAAAATATTACAGTAAAAATGAAGATAAACCGTTATATTTTCTCTTTGTTGGGTTATACAGAGAGAGCAAAGATGATAAAACAAAACTTACCGATCACAATAAGAAAAGGTTCTAGATGAGCCAGACGCATCAAAATCGGCTTGGTCCAAATCTAACCGATACCAGCTCCTCATGTGAGCAGAAATTAATCCTCCGATAATGAAATCTCCCTCCTTGTAATATTTATACTCAAACATTGGCTTTACCATATTCATTCTACAACCAGGCGCTGAGCTCCGGGTCAGTACTACTCCATAGTAGGTGATGGGAAGGAGGAGTATCAGCAGGTAACAGACACAGAACACCGGAGAACAATTCATGTCACACATCAGATCTTCTCAGTCACCGGCAGCTCTGCTCAGGAGGAGACGCAATCACCAGAACTTTATACACATCGACTGCAACTGATTTACACTACAGAACAAAGAAGGGAATAATAGTAACTTCAATTTGAAAATATAAAATATGTATTATAAAGTGTAACTGAGCTAATAAAGTTGGTTTATTCTTTTATTTCATATTCAGCACACTTTTAGTCATTCAGAATTATATTTCTTCATTTCCAAGATATACTTCCTAAAAAAATATATATTTTTCTGATAAAATGATATTTTTACATTGTAGGACAGAAAGTTAAAATCCAATAGGAATGAATGAGTCAGGGCGTGGCCTGACCGAAGACCCAAAAGGCCACTTAGACCCGGAGCTCCGGCCAACAGAGGAATTGTCTTCTACTCCAGCCGAGACCCAGCCAGGCATACATATGTGGAAATCATCCCGCAGCACCTGAGGGGACCAGGGTATGCAGCTTAGCCACCAAAATTCAGAGATCATCCCCACCCAGCCTTCTAACATGGTGGCATCCTCGGCAACTTCCACATATACACAGAGCCAGCATACAGCTGTGCCAGCTAGAGGCTCACCTCCTCCATCGTTCCCTGCCTCCAAGCACTCTCCTAGCCTGAGCGACCTGCACAGTGTGGCGGCTGACATAAAGGACACCCTATCTCAGCAGCTATTGTGGACCTCCGCCATGACATACAAAGCATAGGGGACATGAAGTTTTTTTAATGACCACACACCAGGAAGCTCATATACATAAGCTCTTTACTGTTCTGGATGCTCATATCCTGCAACTGCGGGATCTTCATAGACATCTAGAAGACCTAGATAACCGTGGGCATCGCAACAAGATCAACTGCGGCAAGCTGTCATGGCCATCTTCAGTAATCTTTTAGACAAACGATGCTGCTTGACCGGCTTTTGTTTCAAAGAATATATCCTCAGGAATGCAAGTAATCAGATCCAACTCTCTTATGAGAATGCTGACATCAAGATCTACCAGGCTTTGTCCCATATGACTCTGCAACACTGAAAAGATCTCTGACCCCTGCTGGATATTCTACAGACTTGGGAAATCCATTACACATGGAAATTCCAATTCGGCCTTTCTTACTCTGTAGCAGGCTGCACGGCCCTCTTGGGAGTCCAGGTGGAGCTTTCCCATTTCTGCAAATGCCTGAATATTCCTCTAAACCAGGTTCCATAATGGTAAAGCGAATACCACTCGGTCCCATTCACAAGATCTCTTCATCTTGATGACCAGGTGGATGTGCAATTCCCGAAACAACAATGCTGTAGGTCTTCTCCCCCCAGCTCACCACCCCCAGATCCATACAAATTATACCAGGGTCACAGTCCTACTGCTTCTCCAGTCCACCGGTGACCAAGAAAGGATTCTTAAGACTCCCGAATACAGGAGGAATCTGAGAACAGATAGGTTTGTCTAACCCCGGGCCACAAGTTTTCTGCTATACTGCTAACCCCTCTTTTATTTTTTGATGATTTTAATGAATTATTTGATGAAGTCAAGTTTCTTATACTCCCTCAGCCTCTATTTCCCTTACTGTTGCGTCTCATGGATGTATTCTGTTGCAGGAGGGCTTTTTACTGGCCATTAAATCTACTTACTGTTGCTATAACTTTATCTTTTTGCCTACCTGACAGATTCCTAGATTACCCACTTGCCTACTGGGTACTTTTACTCCCTTCCTAAACAAAGTTGGGCCCTCCAGGGCCAGGCTGGAGTCACTTGATCACCATGTGGTAGGCCACAGCCCTCTCTCTCAGCAACAGATAACAGGGGCGGATCTGCCAGGCCTTTTGTAGTCCCTCCCAGAGGTCTGTTCATGCTGCAGTATGATCTATGGGATGTGTAGTCCAAGGGTAATATCACAACATGCGAATAGCTAATCCAAAAGACTGCTAATCCCACAATCCTTCCCATTTGGCTCACTGATATGATATGATTACTAGGGGAACACTGGAATAGATGGAGAATACAGGGGGTTGTCTGCATAGTAAAGTAACAGTAATCCACTGTTGCTACATCCTCCCCCCACTTGAAAGTCTTTGGACCCCGAAGACAGAACACAACCTGTGAAATCACTTTATTGTACCACAAGAAAAGTAACAGTTATTTTACAAACCAAAAGCTGCAACACTCAACAATTGACCTAGAAAAGGGTTTTCTAACAATAAACTATATACATTATCAGGCAGGGTCATATCATTTTGGTGGCAGGCCAGTGGTAAATTAGTGGCCCACCCAGTAGTGTCAGGAGGGGGATCAAGGTCATTCTCTATCAAAGGTTCGATAAAGGAGGCAAGTGCTTGACTAGAACGTTGAGCAGTAGTAATAAGTTCATCCAAATTTTCCCCAAAGGTATCATAAGTCAGTCTTTTAGGAGGGCAGATCTTCTGTCTCAACCTAGAATAGATACTTTCCAATGGCTCCTGCTCACGATTTGTTCCCAAAAACTACATATGGGTTCTGGCTCAGGTTCTGGCTCCTCCAGGGTTTCAGGAACATTATTACTTTCTATTTCATTATTAGGAGGAGCAGGAGTTTCCACAGCATCTGACGCCTCTAAACAGTCATTTGACTCCATCTTAACTTCCTCACTCTCTTTTGCAGGGATGTGCACAGGCACTTCATCTTCAGACAGCAGAAGTTTGGTCTTTCTCCAGGGGGACGTTTCATTACTGTTTTCTCAAGGAACTTGAAAAATGGTAGGGTTGTCCTCAGAAGGGGAACCCAAAGCCAATCAAGGGTCAGTTCTTCCTCATCACTCTCCTCCTCTTGAGGTATGGGTTCACGACCCTGAAAAATCCTCGATCTTAGCATAGGAGACTGATTGTTGGTTTCTAGTTTCTGAGCAAGGAGGTGGGAGCACTCGAATAGCTTCAGATATAGGCAGCAAATGGTTTCAAAGCCAAGTTTTTAGGTGTCCAATCTTTCCTTCAGGGTGGATCTGATATACAGGAAGACAAGGTAAGTGTTTGCAGATAATATAGGGCTGTGGGAGCCATCCATCAGCCAGCTTATGCTTTCCCGCCACCCCTAGGTTGTTCAACAGTACCCGATATTCAGGTTACAGGTCTTGAACCCTTAATAATCAAAGTTTTTCTTGTTTCTCTGTTCCCTGGTGGTAGATGCTTCCTTAGCTTTCTCATAAGCAGTCTTTTAGTTTTTTCAAAGTGTGTCGACGTACCCTCGGTGAGAGGCTTGATATGTGTGATGTAATGACGTTCCAAAAGACAGATCCACCAGAAAGCGAGCTTCCCTTCCAAACATCAGTCAGTAATGGGAGTGCCCAGTACAGTAGAGTCATTCGCTGTGCTATTGTAAGCATGAACCACTGCAGGGTGTTTCTTCTGCAAAAGGAAGGGTTCCTAGAATGTTCAACAGAGCACAGTTAAAACGCTCAGGTTGTGGGTTCCCTTGGGGATGATAAGGAGTGGTTCTTGATTTTTGAAAATTCTAACGTTCACACAATCTTTGGATTTGCTTGCTCTCAAAGTCCTGACCTTGATCCAAATGTAAAAGCTGAGGTAGCCCATAATGTATGAAGAACTTTTCCACTAGGGTCTTTGCTACAGTACTAGCTTGCTGGTCCCTGGTTGGGAAAGACTGAGCATAACGAGTAAAATGATCTGTCACAGCCAAACATTACTCCACCCACACAGGTCAGGTTCCAAACACAAGAAATCAATGCACACCAATTCTATTGGTCCCTGACTCTGTAGATGGCCCATTGGGGCTGCCCTGCCTGGCAAAGTCTTTCTTTGAATGCACCGAATGCAAGCGTGACAGTAGCTTTCTACTTCAGCCCTCATGGATGGTCAATTAAAGCAGTCCCTAACCAGCTTCAGGGTTCTATCTGGACCTAAATGGCCATGGACATCATGGAGAGCAGCCAAAACTACTAGTCAATGTTTCTCAGGGAGGAATAGTTGCCGAACACCCTCTGGTTCCTCAGATGGGCCTTTTCAGTATATTTAGCTCCCTCAATGAAACTATTTAACAGCATCTGAGGATCCGGAACTGACAAGGACTTCTTTATAAGGTTGCCCAGTGGGTCTTCACATCTCTTCTCACATCCTCTCTAGTCAGTTGAGGCAGTTCTTGACTACGCACTTGCGTAAAATCACAGTAGTATCTTGTACTCCAGCGTGGGTGACCCCAACAGCTTGTTGCCCCCTTATGCCTTTTCTCTACTCCTTGGCATACCACGAGTACTCCCTCTAGAGGCAAATGAACCCAGCTCTTCTGACCAGTATCAGTGGCATAAGGTCATCAGCCTCTCAATTTCCCACCGCTGGACGGTATTTTTTGAACTTAATTGAAACTCAGACAAGGCGACCAACCACCGAAGTCCAGTGGCAACTGCAGTCTGGCAGTAGACAGCAATTAAGTCAGAGAAATATTATCCATTTTTACCACGAATGTGGCTCCATATAGGTAGTCTTGTAGCTTGTGTGCTACAGCCCACTTAAGAGCCAATCACATAGGCCACTGGGCAAAGCTTTCCTTCCGATTCCTGATATAACATTCCCCCTAGCCCATCTCTGCTAGCATCCACATGTAGTTTGTAAGATTTGGAGGGATCAGCATTGGCCAACATGGGCGCTTCAATAAGGCTCCCCTTCAAACATTCAAAATGTCAGGGCTGTGCTCAGCCCTTCCTTCTCTGAGCTGGCTGCTCAGCTGTAGGCTAATTGCCAGCTCTTATCTCTCCGCAGTTACTCAGCTGTTGATGATATCCTGCTCATCAGTCCTGCCTACTTAAGCTGTCCACTCCATAGGAGCTCTGCCTTTGCATTGGTCAACATCACAGAAACTGAGATGCTCTCCTGTGATCCTGTTCAAGACTTGCTTTGCTGACATCCCTTCTGGCTCCAGATCCTGTTTGCTGTTCCACTACATTGGCTGACTATCCGTTCCGGCTACTGAACTTTGGCTATGTTTTGACTATGTTTGTTCTTTTTACTTTTATTATTAAACAATTCTGGTTTAACTGTACTTCTGTTTCGGTCTGATTTAATGGTTTCTGACACAAAAGCCTTTTCACACTTCATTGTCCATTGCTCTCGAATAGACTCACAAGGCTTCCTTGAACCTCTGGTATGGGTCTTCTTCAAGTCCTCATCTGTCTGCTTTTGCAATAACTCATTTAGAGGTTTTGCAATCTGTGTAAAATTATTTACAAACCTTCTATAGTAGGAGCAGAACCCCAAAAACGACATCAATTCAGTGACAGTGCTTGGTCGAGGCCAGGAAGTAGCAGCTTCTAACTTCTGAGGGTCCATGGCTACTCCCTCAGCTGAGACTACAGATCCATGATAGGTGACTAAGAACTGATAGAATTGACACTTCTCTAACTACAACTTCAGCCCTTCAGCGTGTAATCATTGAAAGACTTTCTCCAATCGAGCTTCATGCTCATCCAACGTTTTTCCAAAAAGGATGATGTCATCCAAGTATACAAGCACCTCTATTAAATTCATGTCACCCACTGTGTTCTCCATCAATCTCTGAAAGGTGACGGGGGCCCCTGTTAACCCCTGTGGCATGTGGTTGAATTAAAAGAATCCTAAAGGGCTGATAAAGGCTGTCCTTCTCTCTGTCATCTGGATGCATTGGTATCTGATAGTATCCACTCTTCAGATCCAGAACACTGAACCATTTAGCTCCTGATAGGCATTGCATGGCCTCTTCTATATGAGGAGTTATGTATTGATCTGGAATAGTCCTACTTCAATTCAGCCAACTGTTCCCAAAGGTCTTCCAGGTCATACAGAGGGATTCATCTAGCTCTTTCTCTGAAAGGCTTGTCTTCACTCAGCCAACTTTGGTGTTGGGCACTCTTGGCACAACTCACATCCAAGGTATCTTTGGAGAACATCTTATTCCATTGAGCTAGCTGAGCTTTGATGACCTCTTCCCATCTGGGAGACATATTAGGGCACTGGACAGTGGACTCCCTCCCATTTTCACTCCGGATTAAGTCATCCCCCATCACTGGGGTGGTGGCACTCAATTGCCACAGTCTCCCTACCCCCTCGACGGGGGCCTTATTTTCCTGCAACACACGCTGAAAAGCCTGTCTCAACAGAGGATGGATCTTCCCTACCGGAGTGCCCTCCAGGACCAATGGCCCAAGTAATCTCCTCACAAGATTGGTGTTGGTGCCTATCAGCAAGAAATTGTGGCCTGCCCCAGGTGGTTGAGGACAGACAACGGCCAAAGTGTTGAATGACTCTGGCTTTCCAGCCAAAGAAGGATCAAATGTTATCTTGATCGGGATATATCCATCATATGGGCACTTCTGGGTACCTATACCCCAGATCTCCAACTCTTCAAGCTTACACAAAGGGATGTGTCTTAAGTGCTTGTTATTGAAGTCCAGATACAACAAGGTCACCGGAGCTCCTGTGTCCAGGAAAGCTTGAGTATAAAATACCTTCTACCTGTAACAAAACTATTGGAGAGACCCTACCAAATTCCTTGACAGATTTCCAGCTGGTGACTCTATAGTCTGGGCCCTGATCAGCTTCCTTGGTGGTGGTGAAGTCTGTTTAACAACTCGATCAGAAAGGTGTGCATTGATTTCCCGTGTCCGTCTTCCCTTCCCTAGGGGCCCATTTTTTTTTTAACAGGCAAGGGAGGGAAAGGGGTAGCAGATGACTTATTTTTTCCCCTTTTCTTTGATTCCTTCCTAGGTCTAGAGCACAGTTTTCCTCCAGGACGCTCAAATAACTCCTTCACTGAGGTCCCCTGAAGCTGAGTTGGGCCCTCCGGGCCAGGCTGGGGTCACTCGATCACCTCATGGTAGGCTGCAGCCTTCTCTCTCAGCAGCAGAGAGGTGCTCACGCCATCAGACCCAGAGAAGAGAGAGCGCGGGCCGATCTGCCAGGCCTTTTGTAGTCCCTCCCAGTGGTCTGTTCGTGTTGCAGAAGGATCTCTGGAATGTGTAGTCCATGGATAATATCACAACATACTTGCAACTACACCCCAAAACGCATTCTGCTACTCCTCCTGAGTATGGAGATACCACATGTGTGAGACCTTTTCACAGCCTAGCTAGATAGAGAGGCCCAAAAAGCAACTATCACACTTTTGAAGGTCCTGAAGCACCAGGACAATGGAAACACCCACAAAATGACCCCATTTTGAGAAGAAAACACCCCAACATATATTCTATGAGCCATAATGAGTCATTTTTATCCACAAGTATTTGGAAAAATGTGGTAAGAATATAAAAACATATTTTTTTTACACAAGTTGTCTATTTATAAAGATATTTCCAACACATAGCATGTACATACAAAAAATTACACCCGCAAATACATTATGCTACTCCTCCTGAGTATGGTAATACCACATGTGTGAGACTTTTCCACAGCCTGGCCACATAGAGAGGCCCAACATGCAAGGAGCACCATCAGGTGTTCTAGGGACATACAGTAAATTACACATCTAATTTCTTGACTACCTATTACACTTTTGAAGGCCCTGGAGCACCAGTACAATGGAATTATCCACAAAATGACCCCATTTTGAGAAGCCACCACCTCAACGTATATTCTATAAGGCATAATGAGTCTTTTGAACGTATCATTTTTTTCCACATGTTTTTGCAAAATATGGAAAGAAAATGAAAACTTATTTTTAAGTTTTCTATTTATAAGTTATTTCCAACACATATCATGTACATAGCTAGTCACATAGAGAAGCCCAGAATACAAAAAGCAGCATCAGGTGTTCTAAGGACATAAATTACATATCTAATTTCCTGACCAGCCATCATTTTTGAAGGCCCTTCATATTTCTAACACATAGAATGTACATACCAAGAATTATATCCCAAAATACATTCTGCTGAGCAAAGGGTAAACAAAAGATTACCTGTAGTTTTAGTAGTGCAGTTGTCCACAGAGGGGAGAATTGGTCTCAGCAGCAGGCAGAGATGTGGTCAGTGACAGCAAAAGGAATAGTCTAGGCAGAAGGCAGAACTATTGTCCATAGTCAGTATAGGCAGCAGGCAGAGATAATGTCAGCACAGCCAAAGCATTGGTCCAGGCAGCAGACAGTAATGTGGTCAGCAACAGCCAAAGGAATTGTCCAGGCAGAGACATGGTCAGCACAGCCATAATATTGGTCCTTGTAGTAGGCAGAAACATGGTCCATAGTACGGGTAGCAGGCAGAGTTGTGGTCAGTTCATGCGACAGGCAGAGGCATAATGGTAGTAAGTCGGCAGCAGGCAGAAATATTAAGCTTAGGGCCTCGGTGAGGTAAGACCTGGGCACAGGTGTAGAAACTTCTCCCACCCAAATTTATTTGAAGCCTCTGGTCTCTGGACCCTAATCTGGGAATTACAAAACTCTGAGAAAAACATAAAAAAATATTCTGGAGCCCCTCACATATGTAAGACCCATGTGTTCTCATGAATCCCACTACTACAGTAGCAGAGCAAAAGATCAGTCCAAGCGCCAATCAAAAAACATGTTTGATTAACAGGCTGAGGTCAGTTCACATGAAAGGCAGAAATGTGGTGGATAAACAATCGGGAGGATGATTGAAGCACTAGGATCTCTGTAGCTAGAGCAGGAGCACCTCTAGCAGGGGATACAAAAGTGGGTAAATTAAAAGCCATGAACCAAAAGGTGAGGGACAGGGGCAAGTCCTTACAGGATGGAGTGGTCCATTAATCCTGGGTAATACCAACATGGGGGACAAACCCCTCGTCGCACACATGGGCAGCCCGCTGGAGAGTAGAAGAGACTCTGAATCTATGAAAGAAAAAGTAGAGAAGAAAAGTGCCAATCTAAGTGTAGCAATGATACAAATGGCTTTTATTAAAGGTAATACACTCACTGGATGGTGGATAAGTATAGGCACATCAATGGTTAACAGCCATATTGGGTGCAGAGATCTGTGACTGAGGCTGGGATCCATGGTGTCATCACTCCCGGTGGTGATGGTGGTTTCCAGAGTCTCGGGATAGATGGAAGAGGCACAGAAGGAAGCTGTCATGATGTCATCTGTCAGTGTGACACAACCTTTTAAACCGTGTTAGGAGGGACACTGGGGACACTTTGTCTTTCGGCTGCTTCTGTGGGTGGAATCAGCATCAGAGTGAAGGTTTTCTTGGGGGTATTTTTGCTTGATGATGAGGGATGTGACAATTTCTTCTATGAATTTGGGTAAGGCAGGGGGTCTTCCTGTAGATTTGGTATAGGTGACATAAGAATTATAAACGCCTAAAGAAATATGATAAATTGTAACTTTTTATACCAGCCATATAGGGCTGTAGCATTTGATCATTGAAATCCACCCCCTCCTCCTATGTAAAGATTATAATCTTGGATGCATACAGGCTATTGAATTGGACCGTGTCTTCCGGGTGTCATTGTGGATGGTGGACAGGACGTAGACATTCAACCTAGGTTGAAAAAAGACACAAGTCCATCAAGTCCAACCTATGTGTGTGATTATGTGTCAGTATTACATTGTATATCCCTCTATGTTGTGGTCGTTCAGATACTTATCTAATAGTTTTTTTAAACTATCCATGCCCCCCCCACTGAGACCACCGCCTGTGGAAGGAAATTCCACATCCTTGCCGCACTTACAGTAAAGAACTCTCTACGTAGTTTAAGGTAAAACCTCTTTTCTTCTAATTTTAATGAGTGGCGAAGTGTCTTGATCAACTCCCTTCCGCAAAAAAGTTTTATCCCTATTGTGGGGTCACCAGTACAGTATTTATCTTCTTTTTTTTTTTTATTGTTTCTTTTTATTATTTTTCATATTGCAAAAATTAAAAACATACAGCATCATGAGTTAACATATAATATCACATAATGCAAAGACACAGTTATTATACTATATTCCCTCTCCCTCCCTCCTACCCTACCTGACCCACCCCCCTAGCACATATCACACAATCATTATCTATACATGTCTTCATATCTATTGTCTGTCCATATAGCTGAAGAGGAAGAAGAAATCCTCTCTATGGATAGACCAAAGATATAAAGACGAGACCACAGAAAGAAAAAAAAAAGGCAGAGACAGGGGCATGGTGGTAAGCGGGAGAAAACTCTCCTCAGCTCATCACTATCCCCTCATACAGGACACCCCATCTCCTTCAGCCAAGGTCTCCACATTTTCTCCAACTTCCTGAGGTTATCTTGCCTAATATACATCACTCTCTCGCTCCAAACCATTAAATTGATAGTTTCAATCCAATTCTCCACAGTCGGAGGGGTCTGAGCCTGCCATTTCTGTGCAATTAGTTTTCTCACTTGGAACAGACATCTCAACACTGTCACGATGGTACCAGGCAGGACTCTATCTTCCTCCAAGCTCCCTAATAGGCATGTCTTGGCCTCAGGTTCTAACGAGCTCCTAAAAATGCTATTTATTCTAGCAATTATCTCCACCCAATATCTAAAAAGCTTTGGACATTTCCACACCATATGGATAAGGTCTCCTGTTGCCTTACACCTGGGGCACTCATCATTTTGTTTCCAACCAAATTTAAACATTTTTGGGGGGGTATAGTACACTCTGTGAATTAGAAACAGGTGAGAAAGTCTCTGAGAAGGGGAAATCGAAACCAGAGCTCCTTGTTCTAAAATATTATGCCATTGTACCATAGTTATTGTCCCTATGTCTTTCTCCCACCCCTCTCTACTCTTAAGAGGTCCCACCCCATTAATAATTCTATCCCCCAGGCAAGCATACAACTTGAAGATTAAACCTTTAGTTGAGGCTGGATTAATAATTTTCAGGAGTATGGGGATCTGGGTCCACTCCATAGTTTGAGACCTGAACTGTACTTGAATGGTGTGTCTAATCTGCAGGTATTTATAAAATGCCTTATTTGATATGTTAAATTTAAATCTTAGATCTAAAAAAGACCTCAAGAGGTTACCCTCATATAACTGGATTAAACAGCTAATACCCTGCCTTTCCCATTCTCTGGGTGTCTCTATACCCCTTATTTTGGCCAAGTTTTTTTTATGCCATAAAGGGGTGTATTCTGTCACCCCATTGTACCCCATTAGTGCCTTCATTGTCTGCCATACTTTACTAACTAATTTTATCGACGGGCATCTGTGGATGAAAGAGTCTGCCTCTAGTGCCTCCACTAGTGTATTGTGTAGGACCCACATTATCATCATTCTATTATATTCTATTCTATTAGAATTATTCTAAAGTTACAGCTGTAGTGCTGTAACACTGGGCAGCTCCCTGGACAATTCCTTGAATGATCCTTCCATGAATCCTATTTGTCTTGAACCTTGAACTCTTTGCTCCTCCCATGAACTTCCTGATTTAAGCCATGTCTTTGCACTTCCTAGTTGCCAGAATATTGTGCCTTCTCCAGCAAATATCCTGCTTTTGTCTCTCCTGATGCCGTCAGTATCTTTGCTTCTATTCATCACTGACATTTGGCTTGCTACTTGACTTCTGCTTAATCCCAACCTGCAACTATTCCTTACCAATCTTTGGCTTGTTCCTTGACTATGCTTCTGCTTGATCTCTATCTCCTTAATCTGCTACTGGATCCCGGCTTGCTCACTTCCTGGTTGGGTGATCCTGAGGACCACGACCTGGTGCAAAATCCATCTCCACCATCAGGAGCTCTGGTGAACACCAGTTAGTACTTAGATTCCACACCTCAGGTGAGCCTGTGTCATCTTCCAGGGTGACCTGCCTGTGCTTCTATCCTGCCGGTTCCTGTGTGAACTTCCACTGCTATAGCAACTGATCTTCCAGCCTGACCCCTTGATCGTGACACCCTTCCTGTTTTTTCTGGAGGTAATACAGGCCAATGCAGACTGGTATAGAAGTTATCCAGGTAAACATTTTTGGAAAAATGGGTATACCCACGGGTCCCAGACAATTTTTCCACTTGTGCCAATGTAGGTTTGGCACTTAGGGGGCTGGAGCTGTGAATCTTTTCCTACATACACACAAAACGCATACAAATATCCCATTCTTTTTGGAAAGAATTGCACAAAACTATAACTAAAGTAACCAGTTATATGCTTGATTTCACCCCAGCACAATACTTATTGCACAATTCCTCACTTCCAAAATCTGTATATCATAGGTCCTTAGCTATGCATCTTGTAAATGCAGGCAGACACTGTATTCTATGTGTGGATTGACAACACCACCAATGCTAATCAAATGGTTTCATTGCATTTGAAAAATGTCTGACATGGAGGAGCTGATCAACATAGCCCGTGACACTCCCACAAATGGGCCCGCGGGCTCCACTTCCAAGAGATGGTAAACTCATCTGCACCTTAATCCATACCCACACATGAAGGTAGAATCTCCATCCCCTACCTTTCGCTAACTGACCCTTACCCTCCCCAACACCCTTTTTTCCCCCCTCTCTGTTTTCCGCCCTCTCCCCCCCTCTCCTTCTCATCCGCTCAGGTCCCCTCTCTATCCACCCTTTGCCCCCAATTAACCCTGAACACTTGCACTTCTATTGACCATATGCCAACTTGTATGTCGGGGATTTACCCTATCCAAGGGACCCCACGTGTTTCTTTATTGTTCATACTCATAATGGGGTGCAAGGTGACAGTTACGGTTACTATAGCATTACTCGTTATATGGTTTATGCGAATGATGTTACCTCCATGGATTATTAGAGCAGCAAACATTGAGATTTCCTCAACAAATCTGGATAGATATACACATAACCCAATTATTTCTGATACAGCCATATGGAGGTTATCTTCTTTTTCTACATGTAGATGTTGCTGTATCTCTTATGATCTAAATAAGACATATGTGACTTGATCTATTCTAAGTTACATACTTTATTGTTTGTTCAATAGTGTACAGTGCCTTGAAAAAGTATTCATACCCCTTGAAATTTTCCACATTTTGTCATGTTACAACCAAAAACATAAATGTATTTTATTGGGATTTTATGTGATAGACCAACACAAAGTGACACATAATTGTGAAATGACAGGAAAATGATAAATGGTTTTATCTGAAGTTACGAGTTATCCAAAATAACGAATGTCATATCTAAACGAATGGAACGTAACAAATTAATAATAATAAATAACCTATAAGTGCCCCCACCCACTCACAGTTTGAGCCCAATAGGGGTGTTTGGGTGTTATGGGGCAGACCTGGTCTCTCTGTAAGATCATCATAGAGTCCCTCTTATGTTTCAACTTACTACCCTTTGGGTCCGAACCCATTGGACCCTTTAATCAAAAGCTCTGCCTTGTTTACTAGGATATTGCTAAAGTTATCTTTATCTTAATTGTAAGTGGAATTTAACATGTAAACATGCTCTTTATTATTATACGTATGCATTGAAAAACCTTAATAAAAACATTGGAACAAATAATAATAAATAACAATAATAATAATAATAATAATAATAATAATAATAAATAATAATAATAATAATAATAATAATAATAATAATAATAATAATAATAATAATAATAATATATTATTATTATTATTTATTATTAATGTATTCTGTTCCATTTGTTTAGATTCGTTAACACCCAAACACCTCTATTGGACTCAAACTGTGAGTGGGTGGGGTCACTTATAGGTTATTTATTATTATTAATTTGTATTATTATTATTATTATTAGATACAACATTTGTTATTTTGGATAATTCGTAACTTCGGATACATTTGTATTTGTTATATTCACTAACAGCCAAATTTGAAATGAAATTCCAATACCTATAAATTAATAGTTAGTTATTATTAGTTATTTCGGATTTTCGTTCTTTTGAATTTTTGGAATTTTCTTGCTTATTTTCAAATTTCTGAATTTCCGGAAAAAAAACAAAAAAATAATGAAACTAAAACAAACCAATTTTTTGGCAGTGCACATGTCCAATAGAGATCCAGGAGATGCTGCAAGTAATCCAATTACTGCCCCTGGATCTCCATTTCAGGTCTCTTAAGTTGCACAACATTTACAGCCTAAATATTTAGGAGACCCAGTTATTTTAGCTAGATTATCTCCCCTGCTGGAACAGGGTCTTGACAAACCACCTACATAAAAAGGACAAGCAGCGCCAATCTAAGTGCAGCAGTATTTTAACATGTTTAATAAATGGTAAGGCGCTTACTCAAAAGTAGATAAAAGCAGACACATCTTTGTTAAAAGTCAAATCGGTGACAGGATCCAACATCAAACACCCAGGCAGCACTACAGGATCTATTTTGGTGGCACCAGTGGTTTCCGGTATCCCTGGATTGAAACTGCAGGACGCAGGAGGAAGTCGTCAGTTGGAGGGTTCCTGGTCGTGGTGTGATGATGCTGTGACGTGCATGCGTTCTGAGTATGCATGCTCCTTCATCAGGCATATCGTTCAGCCATCTTGGATGTGGTATAAAGGGCTGGCAGGGCTGGCGGGCAAATCAAGTCACGGGACCATCCTCTTTTTTCTTTATTCATACACAGGGGGAGACGAGAGGCGGGAATAGGGCGTATATTGTTTATAAGGACAAGGAGAACATAGTGTGAGAAAGAACATAGAGCAAGGAGGGGACAAAGCACACAAGAATGGAAAAGAGCAAGAGACATAACATACTACGATTTGTAAAAAAATATATACAGGTATATCTATAATGGAATGGGCAATCTGATTATAAATTGGACATAATAGCCATACAATTATTAAAAAAATAAAAACATAATTAAGGATAAGTATGAAATAAGAATGAATCAAAAAATGTAAAATGATAATAAAAATACTGATAATAAAAATAAAAATTAAATAAAAAAATAAAAAATGAAAAAAATAGTTGTAAAAAACGATCATGGCGGGAAACATGTGTGTGTGCGTATCCTCATACATGTTTATAAGCACCTATACGTATACCATTTTTTTAAAAAGGGGAGATCTATACTCTATAATGCATATACTTACTTGAGCTGTTTCTATGTATGGATTATAGTAATGTCTCAAGACTATAGGGATCCTGTGAAACAATATAGGGGAAATGTTTAGTAAAGCATTATTTATAATGAGATTAAAGTTAGTTGAGGTTATGAACAACCTTCTAAGAAAGAAGGAGAGGGGGAAATGGAAAAGGAAGGAGGACGAGGATGGATGTGGTACTGTTAAGACTGGAATTTAAATTAAAAATAAACATTTAAATAAAAATGTTGCCACAAAGGGGAGGTGGGGGAGGGGGTTGGGGGCGCGGAGCACCACCTCCCTGAAATGAGTTTGCCACCACCCTGAAATTTGTTTTTGCAGGTTGGGATTTCTGTGGCAATATAGGAGAGGAGGAGACTGTGCTTGTGTATTGGTGGGCAGGTAATGATTAGGGAGGTGTAGCAGAGATTGGGATAGAAGTTCATGTCCTTCCTCCAGGAGCAGTGCACTTCACACAGAAAATAGATCTAACACCCTCAGAGACAGGAGGAGCCCTGCTAGAGGAAAAACAGCCTTCCCCCTGCTCACCAGGTTAAGCTCTGACAAGAATAAATTCAGCTCAGCCAGCTTACCTTCCATCAGGCAGCAGCCCATCCCACACTGCAGGCTGTATACTCCTCTCTCTCCTATCCTCCAGCTGTCGGCATCTTCTGCTCCTATGTCAAATAAGCTGTGCTGGAGAAGGGGGCGGGTACACTGTGTTCCCATTGGCTGAGAAGACAGCAGAGAGGTGGTGCAGCTACAGCCTCAGGAATTCCACATCAAAATGATGTCGTTGTCAGACATTTCAGGGACATGTGTAAAAAAACACACATTTTTATAAACTATCCCTGTTTTTATTGAGGCTGGGAACCCTGATGGGGCCCCTAGTGGCACTGGGCCCTCAGGCAGTGCCCGAGAGCCCGAATGGTCAGGCCACCCCTGCTATGGACTAAGAGTGGGATGCCATTAAAGTTCATGTGCGTGTAAAGGCAGGTGTCCCAAAACTTTTGGTAATATTGTGTATATATGGATGGTTTGTTCACCAAATACCGTGCTAATATTTTATTAACCATTTCATCTCTCACACCTGTACACCACCTATGGCCCAGAGCAATGCTCACATTTCCCTATGAACTTTTTGCAAAATGATTTTATTTTATTGCAATTAATTGACAAACAAAGTAGCCAAATGTAAAGCTCAACTCCAGGCTAAATTTACAGACGCAGCAGAAATACCACTTCTACATGTGATACTTAACTCCTGACAAACAGGAGGCTGAATGGGTAAAAGTTTAATCATCTGCATGAAAAATATGTTGGCTCATCCCTATTCTTCATTTATAAGCTTATCCCTGCCCTCCAACATCATGTGGTAGGTAATATTTCCAAAACACATAACCACACAGTCAGCAGAGACGTGGTCTAGGAAGTAATGGCAGCAATGTTATATATCGTTCATCTCCCACTGGGTAACTCTACTGGGAGTCGGGAAGGATGCAGGATGGGGCACTCCACCTGAGATGACTTCTGTAACAGAACCACTTCGCACTTTGCTTGAGTGCTTCCACCAGTACACTGCTTCCTCCAACCTGGATCCTCAGATATCAAATATTACAGCCATTGCAACCAAGAACCAGGCAAGACTAGCTTAGTTACAAACTGAACATGGAACTCTTCATTGGGCAAGAAATACAGATTTTTATACATTTAAGAAGAATATTCCCCCTTCCTGATCATATTTCCCTAACAAGACACATGTAACCAGAAACCAAAATGAACATAATCGAATTAACTAATCATTTAACCAGCCTAGGTGACTCCGAGGTATGACCTTTCAGTACAGACTTGCCATCTTTTAGCTGAGAAGACACAACACACAATATCATAGATATACTTTAAACACAGGACACCTTCACACAATAGCAGGATCTCCCAGAATTAGCAGATGGTCTGTATCCTACATTGCAGGCCATGGAATCCACATCCAAGCAATAGACATGTGCGCCGTCAATAAATTTGTTTTGTTTCGTTCTGTTCCATTTCCTATTAGAATTAATTCGTATTTCATAATTTGTGTCCAAAATTCCATACCAAATATGAATTTCCATTAGGTTCGTTAACTTTTCGTAACAATTCCGAATGTTCGTTATGATGAATTTATCACTATGAGGGGCTCCCACCATCCCTGTGCTGTGATGACTTCCTGGGTTTTTAACTTTTAGGTTTGTTAACGTTTCGTAACAATTACGAATGTTCATTAGGAATTTGGATCCAAAATTCGTAAACAAAATTTCGTATTTCGTACAAAATTTCGTAAGCATAGCAATTCGTATTTCGGATTCTCCTGAATGTACGAATTTTACGGAAATTCAAACAAATTTTTGATTCGTACGAAACTAATCGCACATGTCTACCAAACAATGCTTTGATTAATCAGGGATTGCAGATGGCATGGCAACAGTCTACAAACCTCTTACAATGTCCCATCATTCTGATACAGTGGAATTAATGTATCATAGATTTATTGAGAAATATTGTTGATAAATATTACTGTTCCATTTTAAGTAATTCAAACCAAATTCTCGGTGTCCATTAAATAGCTGTCCATCCTTTTCTCAGTCATGCTGTGCCCCTAATAGACACAGGGTAACTTAGACATAGGTGGTGCATGGGGATCTGGAACAAGGGTTTCCCAGCCTCTCCAAGGGATTCTGGATTCCATGGGCCCCCCACTCAGGTTCTCTGACAAATTGACCAGCTAAGATTGACTGTCTTCTGAAATGATTCAGTGTGTGTCTCTCTCTGCTAGCAAATCGTAAGTGAAAGTAAGTTGGCTGTACGTGTGTACTTAGTTCTAGCTATTTTACTGCCCCTCCTCTTCGGTTACAATCGGCCAATAACATTCATCATCATCATTATTTTTATTTTACTTCCCCCACCCAATTCCAGCAGTGATCTTTTCTCTCTATGTGGAATCTTTTCTCTCTATGTGGAATCTTTTCTCTCTATGTGGAATCTTTTCTCTCTATGTCGAATCTTTTCTCTCTATGTCGAATCTTTTCTCTCTATGTCGAATCTTTTCTCTCTATGTAGAATAATCTTGGACTAATAGAGTTAAGGTTAGGCACATTCGATCTCAGGTTCGATGGACACAGATTGTTATTGTCAGCATCATGTCGAATCTCCTATTTATATTGAACTGTTGTCACAACGAAAACAAAAATAGAGCATTTGTTTATGTCGGATCTTTCGGTTTTCGGATTCTGCGCTTTCGTTATCGTTTGTTAAAATGATAACGAAAATACCTGAAATTCGGACAAAAATGCATTTGGAAGAAAACGAATGCACATGTCTACCTAACAGTGCCCATCAGTGCCGCCTATCAGTGCTCATCAGTGCCACATATCAGTGCCACCTAATCAGTGACCATAAGTGCCCGCATATTAGTGCCTCCTCATCAGTGCCCATCAGTTCAGCCTATCAGTGCCCATAAGTGTTGCCTCATCAGTGCCCACCAGTTCAGCCTATCAGTGCCCATAAGTGCCGCCTCATCAGTGCCCACCAGTTCAGCCTATCAGTGCCCATCAGTGCTGCCTCATCAGCGCACATCAGTGAAGGCAAAAAATTACTTACAAAATTTACTGACAGAAAAAAGTAAAAAACATTTTTCTTTCAAAATTTTTGGTCTTTTCTTTGTAAGAAATAAAACCCCAGCAGTGATTAAATACCACCAAAAGAAAGCTCCATTTGTGTGAAGAAAATGATAAAAAATTTGTTTGGGTACAGTGTAGCATGACCGCGCAATTGTCATTTAAAGTGTGACAGCGCTAAAAGCTGAAAAATGGCTTTGGGCAGGAAGGGGGTGTAAGTGCCCTGTAGGCAAGTGGTTAAAAAAAAGTCCTTAAGTGCACTGTGTTCTGGCACCGGACACAGTGCACTATGGGAAGCCCCACGTCTATGCAATCACGAGATTGCAGACGAGGTGCTTCATTGGAGGGGTTTGGAGCTGCCTTGTGGCACAATCCATCGCACCGAACAGCATCCGCCCGGCGCCCGTAGTGCATCACTATGGCCGGGTGCTTTGTTCTCAGTGTGAGAACAATGTCACTTCTGATTCGCTACAAAAAGATGGCCGCCGTGATGACTAATCCCCTTGTGTTCAGTGGAGAAGAGATGTAAGGAGGAACTCCGCTGCTGGGGACACCTGATGTAATGAGGGACTCCGTTGCCGGGGGCACCTGATGTAAGGAGGTACTCTGCTGGGGGCACCTGATGTAAGGAGGGACGTTGCTGGGGGCACCTGATGTAAGGAGGTACTCTGCTGGGGGCACCTGATGTAAGGAGGGACGCTGCTGGGGGCACCTGATGTAAGGAGGGACTCTGCCGGGGCACCTGATGTAAGGAGGGACTCTGCTGGGGGCACCTGATGCAAGGAGGGACTCTGCTGGGGGCACCTGATGTAATGAGGGACTCTGCTGGGGGCACCTGATGTAAGGAGAGACTCCGCTGAGGGCACCTGGTGTAATGAGGTACTCTGCTGGGGGCACCTGATGTAAGGAGGGACTCTGCTGGGGGCACCTGATGTAATGAGGGACTCTACTGGGGGCACCTGATGTAAGGATGGACTCTGCTGGGGGCACCTGATGTAAGGAGGGACTCTGCTGGGGGCACCTGATGTAAGGACGGACTCCGCTGCTGTAAGGACGGACTCCACTGGGGGCACCTGATGTAAGGACGAACTCTGCTGGGGACACCTGATGGCATCTGGTGGCAGGCGACCTAGCAGGTGACACGCTCAGGGCTCCCACTGATTCTGCATTATAGTGAGTTGAATGATTTCATTTTATACTACAATGTAATAGTAGTAATAATGCGCTTCAATTATCCTGACGCATCCTGACTCAAATATATACAGTAAATGGGATAAACAGGTCATAATCGTAACAGAGCCAGGGTCATACAGGGGAGATCAAGCAGAAGGAGCTGGGAACAAGACAGGACAGGGAGAGGGTACCAGGGGACGGAGAAAGTAGGTATGAAGGGATCAGGCTGCAGGGTCGGGTCCAGGAACAGGAAACAAGATGCAGGATTCAGGAACACAGGTCAGGGGCACATGGAGAAAATACCAAGGCAGTGATGAATAGCATGCACAAGGTTTAAATACACTTCCTGCAATCAACATCAGGAGATGACTAATTACAGAAGATGATGTCAGCTTCTGACTGCTGAGAGACACCTGCTGGTGGACACTGGAACTGCAGCCTGTAGATCTGGGAGCCACAATGCCACCAGCAGGTGAATTCTTTCCAGACACTTCTACCCTTTACACCTCCAGTATATGTGTTTTCTTAGACCTTTGATCTGTGGTCCCTGAACATTTACACATTTTATGTAACTATTGGATAATCTGCTAAATCTGCCAATTCAGTGATTACCATTTATTAATACATGAAGACTTATTGGCAACCCATGTCTAAGCATTATGTAGTCCATGTATACAGTATACATTATAATTATTATTATTATTATTGATTTTTTATTAAACTTGTAAACATTTGTATACTAATAATTTCCAGTAAAAGTAACTACTAAACTTTATAACTTTCTTTTCTCTCGGCATTGCTGATACTGGAAAGCGGTTCTTTAGTAAATTATTATTAGACATCTTCTTCAGGGAAGAGTCGGAGTTTGTTCTATTGGATGAAAGTTTCTGTACAATCTCTCAGGAGATGGAATCTGAATTTATTATTCTTCATCTGATCACTGAAGTCAGTTTAGAGACACATTTAGAAGTTTGTATTTCTTCTGCCTTATACAGTAATATCTTAATCTCTGTGTTTTGTTGGATTCCCCTAGAGACCCCACAAGACCGGCACATGATTACAGTGGTGGGACCACTCCATTCACAATACAACAAAAGAAAAACGAAGTCACCAAAGAACAACAAACCTGAAAGTTTCTGCCGGATTCCCCCAGGAAAAAGACGCTGAATTTACTGATCACCATCTGCTTTCCAATACAAACTGTCATCATACAAGTCTTACTATGTCTCCTTCACTTTAACTACTCATTGACCCATCTAGTTTAGGTGAATAATAATAAAATACTAATTTAAAAAAATACAATGATAATATTAAATAATACATTACATTAGAATAAAATGAACAACACTATTAGTATTATTTTCATTATTTTTTTAAATTAATTAGCACTATGCAAATAATTGATAAATTGTACAGTGATGTGTACATTGCGGCTCTAGTTTGCTATTGGGGTTGAACTTCAAATTATTGAAGCTTTTGGACATTTTTCCCCTATAAAATGCAGTATATAATGCAAATCAACATTTTACATTTTATAAAAATAAATAAATAAATAAAATAATGTGACTGGCTTTCTGTGTAGTAAATCCTGTACACTATGCTGTTGTAGAAAAAAAAAGTGTTTGTCATTAGTGTTGGGTGAATGGTTCGGCCTGAGCATGAGTTTGGGCCGAACATTGGCTGTTCGCTCCATTCAGGGAACACCCGGATTTGCAGGGTGTTCAGCAGATGTTCGCCCCGCCGAACGCCCTGCAATGCGTTGCATTGCACAGTGTATTCTGCACCTTGATTGGGCAAAGCTTTGCCCAATCAGGATGCAGTGAATAGCTGACTGTTAAGGAGTGAGGCCGGGAAGTGCATCTTTCCCCGCTGACAGCTGAATTAAAAAAAAAAAATTGCTGACAGAGTGACCAAAAAAACAGCGTGTGGTCCCCACCAGTCCATATCAGGTCCTTTGGGTCTGGTATGCATTTTAAGGGGAACCCTACACCATTTTTTTTAAACGGCTTGGGACCCCCCCAAAATCCATACCAGACCCTTATCTTAGCACGCAGTCTGGCAGGCCATAAAAGGGGGGAATGACTGGGCGCCTCCCTTCCTGGACCGTACCAGGCCACATGCCCTCAACTTGAGGGGTGGGTGCTTTGGGGCATTAGGGGCTCCCCCACCCCAAAGCACCTTGTCCCCATGTTGATGGGGACAAGGGCCTCATCTCCACAACCATGGCCATTGGTTGGGGGGTCTGCGGGACGAGGGCTTATCAGAATCCGGAAGCCCCCTTTAACAAGGGGGCCCAGGTTCTGGCCCCCCATGTGAATACGTATGGGGTACATTTACACCCAAAAAAGTGTAAAAAAAAATACAGTAGCCGGGTTTTAACAATTCCTTTATTAAAAAAATAAATAAACCAATGTCCCCAATGTAGATCCGCCACAACAACTGACGTGGAAAAAAATCCATTCCCAACAAATGCTCCTGCATTCTGCCTGTTCCGCTGTTTGACAGTTTTTATATAGGGAAGGAACAGGGCCACCCAGTGATGCCACCAACCCACCAAGCACCCTGTATCCCCTATATAATAACTGTCACACAGTGGAGTAGGCAGACCGTGGGGGCATCCATTGGGAGCGGACCTTTCTTTTCTGTCCTTTATTCAGGTCAGTGGTGCATCGAGTGTCGTGATTGACGATGGATCTATATCGGGGACATTTTATTCTTATTTTTTTAATAAAGGACTTGTCAAAAACCAGCTACTGTCATTATTTCTGGTGTTTTTTACACTTTTTTGGTGAATGCGTAGGAGTACAATGTACCCCATTCACATAAGAGGGCAGGATCTGGGGGATCACTTGTTAAAAGGGCCAGGGCCATGGTTATGAGAATGAGGCCCTTGTTCCCATCAACATGGAGACAAGGTGCTTTGGGGTGGGGGGGCAGAGCCCCCCTTCTCCAATGCACCCACCCTCCCATGTTGATGTGGCCTGGTATGGTCCAGGAGGGGGGGGCACTCGCTCGTCTCCTCTTTCCTGGACTGCCAGGCTGGGTGCTTGGATAAGGATCTGGTATGGATTTTGGGAGAGACCCCAAGCCATGTTTTTCAAATTTTTGCTTTATTTCTTTTTTTTCATATTACAACAATTGCAACCATGAGTCAGTTTAAATGTGATTTGACACTTTTTTTTTCTTTAGAAATCTCTGTTTTGCTGCAGCAGGTTTTATGCATGTTACAGATGCTCCACTTTACAGACAGACTAATGCTGTGTACACACGAGCAGACTTTTCAGCAACAAAAGTCCAAAGGTCATTCCGGCGGACTTTCAACAGACTTTTGACGGACTTCCGACGGACTTTCGGACGAACGGACTTGCCCACACATGCTCACATCAAAGTCCGACCGTCTAGAATGCGGTGACGTACACAAGGTCTGACAAGTCTATAAAACGGAAGTTCAATAGTTCATGCGCCACCCTTTGGGCCCTTTCTGATAATCTTGTGTTTACCTCGTGTTAGTAGAAGTTTGGTGAGAGATGATTCGCGCTTTTCAGACTCGTATTTTTCAGATCGTTTAACTGTTGTTCAGTTTGTGCTTGTGAGGTCTGCTTTTCAGTGTGTGTAGTGAGTTCGCATTGATTTATCAGTGTGTTGTTGTCCGCTCGTTGCTGATTTTCAGCTCGCTCTTCACAGGCCTTGCTGTTCTTCAGTGCGTTCTGTTAAGTTCGTTCTGACCAGCTGACCGTTTTGAAGCCATGTTGCGGGTATGTTCTCGTCGTCGAGCTCGTGCTTTGTATGTGCTTGGTGCTTCAGTTCATTCTTCAGCCCAAGTCCAGTCCATGAACAGGGTGAGGAGGAGTTCATGGACCAAGAATTGGTTACTCCAGCGTGACTAATTCTCTCACATGCCTTTTCTCTGTGAGATCCAGGAGAATAACCCTCTGGATTTCAGGAACTTTCTCCAGATGACGGACCCCGTTTTTCACCATTTGTTGGCTTTGCTGGCTCCTTATATCAGCAGGCAGGATACCTGCATGAGGCAAGCCATCACTCCGGAGCAGAGGCTAGTCGCCACGTTGCGGTACTTGGCGACTAGGAGAAGCCTGCAGGACCTCAAGTTCTCAACAGGCATCTCCCCCCAGGCTCTGGGGATCTTTATCACAGAGACCTGTTCTGCCATCATCCAGGCCCTGCAGAAGGACTATATTAAGGTAAGAATTTTATCCTTTAACATCACATTTTATTGTATTTAATGTTTGCTAATGTAATGTATTTCTTTACTCAATCCCTAATTACCATGATTGCAATATAGTGTGAATGTCCCCTTTGTCCTCATGCATGCTGTAATTTTTTAATGCTCTTTTTTGTCTTGCATGCATATTTGCCTTCACTGACCTCCCCAGCATGTTATGCTGGGCCCACATCCACCTAGTCTAGTCACTTAACAATGTATTTTGTGAGCTCCATTGTAGTGCTTTACCCTAAAATTTCTCCAAATGGTCTGTGTGTCCTTAAATTGATTTAGAACCCCCCCCAAAAAAAATGTCTCCTAATGGTCTGTGTGTCCTAAAAATTGATTTAGAATCCCCTCCCCCCCAAAATGGCTCCAAATGGTCTGTGTGTCCTTAAATTGATTTAGAATCCCCCCTAAAATGTCTCCAAATGGTCTGTGTGTCCTTAAATTGATTTAGAATTCCCTCCCCCTAAAATCTCTCTAAATGGTCTGTGTGTCCTTAAATTGATTTAGAATCCCCCTAAAATGTGTCCAAATGGTCTGTGTCCTTAAATTGATTTAAAATCCCCTCCCCCCATAAAATCTCTCCAAATGGTCTGCGTGTCCCTAAATTGATTTAGAATCTCCTCCCCCCTAAAATCTCTCCAAATGGTCTGTGTGTTCTTAAATTGATTTAGAATCCCCCCCTAAGATGTGTCCAAATGGTCTGTGTGTCCTTAAATTGATTTAGAATCCCCTCCCCCCCCAAAATGTGTCCAAATGGTCTGTGTGTCCTTAAATTGATTTAAAATCCCCTCCCCCCTAAAATCTCTCCAAATGGTCTGTGTGTCCTTAAATTGATTTAGAACCCCCCCCTTAAATTTATCAATGGCCCATCAGAGGGGGTGAAGAATCTGATAAGTGGGCCTTATATTTTAGTCTTTAACCGCTTCCCGACCGGCGCACGACAATGTACGTTGGCAGAATGGCACGGACAGGAAAATGGGCATACCTGTACATCCCTTTGAATTTGCTGCCGTGCCATTGTGTACTTAACCCCTACAGCACCACCTAGTGTTAACCCCTTCACTGCCAGTCACATTTACACAGTAATCAATGGAATTTTAATCCCACTGATCGCTGTATAAATGTGAATGGTCCCAAAATCGCGCCAAAATTGTCCGATGTGTCAGCCATAATGTCGCAGTCATGATAAAAATCACTGATCGCTGCCATTACTAGTAAAAAAAAATATATATTAATAAAAATGCCATAAAACTATCCCCTATTTTGTAGACACTATAACTTTTGGGCAAATAAATCAATATATGCTTATTGCGATTTTTTTTTTTACCAAAAATATGTAGAAAAATATGTATCGGCCTAAACTGAGAAAAAAAAAGTTTTTTTAATATATTTTTGGGGATATTTATTATAGCAAAAAGCAAAAAATGTGTTTTTTTCAAAATTGTCGCTATTTTTTTTGTTTATAACGCAAAAAATAAAATCTGCAGAGGTGATCAAATACCACCAAAAGAAGTATCTATTTGTGGGGAAAAAAGGAGGTCAGTTTTGTTTGGGAGCCATGTTGCACGACCGCGCAATTGTCGGTTAAAGCGACGCAGTGCCGAATCGCAAAAAGTGCTCTGGTCTTTGGCCAGCAAAATGGTCCGGGGCTTAAATAGTTAAATAGCTTCTGGTTCCAGCACCACATGAGGAGGAGGTAAATAGCTCCAGCTCCCGCAGCGCTCCTTACACAACTGGCATTTAAACCTGGCTACTGCTTTGGGGAGACCCCCCTCTATCCCTGCTTCATTGTGGGCACACATGGATCGCTTTGTGGAGCGATCGTATGCACAGGCGGTATCCTCCATGATACCCCCCCCCGCGGGAGAAACAGCGGCTGACACAGCCAAGATGGCGGCCGCCCCAGGCACACCAGAGATGCTGTAGATGCAGCCACAGCCTCCTTCTGCTCCAGAAATGGCAGGTATGGATCCTGCCTCCCCTGCTGGCATCGCACAAGCAGTGGTGACACTGCTGGGCCCCACATTAACAGCCACTGTGGATGCAGCAGTTCACAGAGGACTGGAGCAGCTCCATATAGAAATTCAAGCTCAGGCACAGAGAATTACTCATGTGGAAGAGAGGATATCATCCCTTGAGGATGAATTCACAGCTTCATCTGCCACGATCGCATGCATCACTGCCACAAACAGGGACATATGGGATAAACTCAACGATCTGGAAAATCGTTTGAGAAGGAACAATTTGCGCTTAATCGGATTGCCAGAATCGATGTCCGCTTCCCAGCTCACAAATATTTGCACAAAAACCATCCCAGAGCAACTGGGCCTCCGCATACCTTGCACTATTGAATGTGCACATTGCATGGGTCAATACTCAGAAACCCACGCCAAACCTCGTCATGTTATAGTTAAATACCTAAACTATGCTGACAAGAATGCCATAATGCAAAAATTTTGACGCTCGCGCTCCTTAACTGTGGATGGCGCAAAATTGATGCTCTTTGTGGATTACTCCATGGAGGTGATGAAACAACGTAAAGCGTTTTCGCCGATCTGCTCAACTCTACAAATCCGGTTCTCCTTAGCTTACCCAGCTATCCTCCGCATCCAAACGCATGAAGGAGAACACCTCACCTTCAACACACCTGATGAGGCAGAAAATTACTTAACCACCCGGAGCACTGAGATGGAACACAGCAACACTGCAGAGGGCCCGCCATCAACATCACCAATCTCTTCAACTGCACCGCCTAAACATCAACGCAGCCCGATCAAACCTCCATATAAATGCAGTCGCTTTATTAACCAGGAGGACTGCTCTGGGAATCGCTGAAGGACTTCAGAAACCCACTTTCGCCACTTGTGCTTGCACAGACGGGTAATATTACCCCCCTTATCTCTCTTTTTTCTTTTTTTATTATGTAATTTTATTATTCTTTCAATTTATCATGACTGAACTCTTTAACGCAGTACCTATGTCAGCCTGTTGCTTAACGTTTATTTGCTCTACAGCCTTCTACCCCAGTCGCCAATAAGGCCACATGCTGTCTGTCTAGAAGATTACTCTAGAGACCCATGCAATAATCGCAGTCACTACACCTTCGTAGATTAGGCCCATGAGATTAGCCTTCACACATCTGAGCCTACCCGAGTATCTAAATGTGATTTGCTCTTTCCCTGACCTTCTCCCCTCTGACTACCCTTCCCTGTTACCCTCTACCCATCTCACCCCCCTCCCATGTTTGCCTTCTTTTCCTCCCTCCCTCCACTCCCCATAGCCTACATCCTGCCCCTACATGAGGAGCTAGTGACCGTCAGGGGATATGATAGGTAGTTGAACCTCATGTGGAAAAAAGTGAAGTCCGCTATGTTTATTTTGTTTTTCCTTAACCAAAAATCTGCTTTGCTACTGTTTGTTCTCTATTGTTGTTTAGAAGATTTGAAATTCATGTTTACCTATCTAGTACCTATGTTCTCAGGAGATCTACAGCGCTTTGGTGACTCCCAAATGGTTGATACTCCACCCACAGGGAGGCTCCATCGCAGGCCTCTAACCCAAAACATTGTTAATTTCCAGCCATGTCATCATCTACCGATGGGAGTCGCCTAAAGATTGTTTTGTGGAATGTTAAGGGGCTTCACCCTCCAAATAAACGCATGTCAATCCTTAGACACTAATGGCATCTCCGGGCAGATGTGGCTCTGCCCAGGAGACACACCTGCCTGCAGACGATTTAACACGCCTTCCAAAAATGTGGGTGGGTTCTATCTATGGCTCACCGGCAGTAGGCCGAAAAGCGGGAGTTGCTATTCTATTACACAAAAACTTACACCACACTGTCAGAGATGTCAGGGTTGATTCGACAGGCCGCAAAATAACCCTACATTTAAACTTGGGCAACAAAGCAGTTGCTGTCACCAACATTTATGCTCCTAACTCGCCTGATGCCTCCTTCTTTCAATATCTGGTGCAATGGGTGCTAACTGCCCCTGAGATGCTACACTTAGTGGGTAGAGACTTTAATTCCGTTATGTCCACGCTGGCAGATGGCACGTATCACCCGACACATGGACAATGTACCTATACCCCCCGTACCGAACTCTACTCTCCTAGAACAATCCATCGCTTCCATGCAATTCGTCGACATTTGGTGTTTAATGCACCCTTCGGATCGAGAACCTTTTTTTGCCCCCGCATAACACTTTTTCTCGCATAGATTATTTTTTTGCCTCCCCTGCTCTAATCCCCACAATAAGTGCCCCAGACATACATGACGCCAGAATTTCAGACCACAGCCCTATTGCTGTACACATAACTTAGGCTAAACCTTTAGCTCCCTCCCCTATCTGGCGCTTCCCTTCGTACCTGGCGGATAGTGAAGACTTCCGACACAAACTGTATGAAGCCTGGGAAGAATACATCTCCACAAACGGAGCTCACACTTCTGACCCAAACCTTTTTTGGAAAGCCAGCAAAGCTTTTCTACGGGGTAAAACCATCTCATATACCGCCCAATTTAAAAAACGGACCAGACAACAATATAGGCAGGCCAGCAAAGCTCTACGCTTGGCTCATGAGCGGCTAACACTAAACCGTACCTCTGATAACATACAAGAATGGCAACAGGCTAAACGTATTTTTGATCTTTGGGCAGAACAACATGAAGCAGCCAAAGCATCATACTCTACTTTTCATTTTCACAAGTTTGGTAACAAGGCGGGCAGGCTGCTGGCTAAATTATGTTCAGCCCCAAGACATCCTACTCATATCTCTACTCTGAGAAATGCGTCCGGCTCTCTGGTTAATGGCTTTAGAATACGCTAAAACTCACCCGACCAAGATGTTGCCATTATGTCTCTCGATGCGGAAAAAGCCTTTGATAACATTCGTTTCTCCTGGCTTTTCAGAGTAATGGAACAATTCACCTTTTCGGGTCAAATTATGCAATTTTTATTACAAGTGTATGCCTCCCCAACGGTGCGTCTTGTCACCCCTGACTTTGTCTTTGACACAATCCCCTTAACAAAGGGAACGAGGCAGGGATGCCCCCTGTCCCCGTTGTTGTTCAACATATCGATTGAACCCTTATCTAGAATACTCAACTCAGCTAATGGGGTCAGTGGCATCACCTTAGGCAACCAAACTCTCCGCTCCACCCTGTTCACGGACGACATACTCTTATTCTCTACCGATCCCATATCAGACTTTGACAGACTCAAACAACTCTTTGCGGCCTTCCGACTTTGCTCTGGCTTCCGCATTCATTTTGACAAAAGTGAGGTTTTAGCACTACACCCACGCCTATCTACTAAATGGAGACATCTATCTCCACTTGCCCAGGCAACTCAACATATCACATACTTGGGTATTCGTTTAGGACATGAACCATCTTCTTTATATTTACTCAACTATCCCCCCTTAATAACCAAAATTGTGAAGGAGTTGGAAGCTTGGGGGGCCCTCCCCCTCTCGCTTTTTGGGAGATGCCACCTTTTTAAAATGGTGTCATTTGCGCGCCTGCTTTACCCAATGCAGACCATACTTCTTTTATTGATTGTCCTAATATTAATGATGTTAACTAGATGTTCTATTTGATTACCTATTAAGGATTTTATCCAAAAAATGATGTCTGCATATCAATTGACAGTAGTGGCCAAAAAATGTTTGTCACCAGCTTGAAAAAATGCTGGTGTCAGAATGATACTCTTTTATATGTATTAACATTGAATTTTCAAGTCATGAGCTGAAAAATGTGTGTCATTGATGAACATAAAACTAAAACTATGTCCCTTTTTATACACAGGATGAGCTCAGCCAGGAGGAGGGTGTAGAAAGTATCAGCCAGGAGGAGGCCGGGCTCAGTGACATCCAGGAGGAGGCCGGGCCCAGTGACATCCAGGAGGAGGCCGGGGTTAGTGTCATCCAGGAGGAGGCCGGGGTTAGTGTCATCCAGGAGGAGGCCGGGCCCAGTGACATCCAGGAGGAGGCCGGGGGTTAGTGTCATCCAGGAGGAGGCCGGGGTTAGTGTCATCCAGGAGGAGGCTGGGCCCAGTGACATCCAGGAGGAGGCCGGGCTCAGTGACATCCAGGAGGAGGCCGGGCCCAGTGACATCCAGGAGGAGGCTGGGGTTAGTGTCATCCAGGAGGAGGCCGGGGTTAGTGTCATCCAGGAGGAGGCCGGGCCCAGTGACATCCAGGAGGAGGCCGGGGGTTAGTGTCATCCAGGAAGAGGCCGGGGTTAGTGTCATCCAGAAGGAGGCCAGGGTTACTGTCATCCAGGAGGAGGCCGGGCTCAGTGACATCCAGGAGGAGGCCGGGCCCAGTGACATCCAGGAGGAGGCCGGGCCCAGTGACATCCAGGAGGAGGCCGGGCCCAGTGAGATCCAGGAGGAGGCTGGGGTTAGTGTCATCCAGGAGGAGGCTGGGGTTAGTGTCATCCAGGAGGAGGCCAGGGTTAGTGTCATCCAGGAGGAGGCCGGGGTTAGTGTCATCCAGGAGGAGGCCGGGCCCAGTGACATCCAGGAGGAGGCCGGGCCCAGTGACATCCAGGAGGAGGCCAAGGTTAGTGTCATCCAGGAGGAGGCCAGGGTTAGTGTCATCCAGGAGGAGGCCAGGGTTAGTGTCATCCAGGAGGAGGCCGGGGTTAGTGTCATCCAGGAGGAGGCCGGGCACAGTGACATCCAGGAGGAGGCCGGGCCCAGTGACATGCAGGAGGAGGCCGAGCCCAGTGACATCAAGAAGGAGGCCATGCACAGTGTCATCCAGGAGGAGGCTGGGGTTAGTGTCATCCAGGAGGAGGCCGGGGTTAGTGTCATCCAGGAGGAGGCCAGGGGTTAGTGTCACATAGGAGGCCCAGTAGGAGCCTCACAAAATCGCAGGTGCCTCCCCTCCGCCTTCATACACAAAGGCCCAGGAAGGGGACGGTGACAGAGGAAGCATCACTGTGCCTCAAGTGAGAAGCTACAAATTTCTTCAAGAGCTCCCCAACCTGAAGAGTCCTATGGCTGCTATTTAGCCAGCAGGTCCCTTGAAATGGAGAAGGGCTAACGCCTCCTGTGTGAAAAAACTTTTTTCTGATGTACTTCACAAGGGGCTGAGGGGCGAGTTAACTGTCAACACCCAAATAAATGAGCAAGCCCCTCCTCCTCCTCCTCCTCCTGCCACAAATCAACCACCAGAGCCACAGCCTCCAAGGAAGGCTGCAGGGCAGTGTGGAGGGAAGGCTGCAGGGAAGGGTGCAGGCAAGGGTGCAGGGCAGCATGGAGGGAAGGGTGCAGGGCAGCGTGGAGGGAAGGGTGCAGGGAAGGGTGCAAGGAAGGGTGCAGGGCAGTGTGGAGGGAAGGCTGCAGGGAAGGGTGCAGGGCAGCGTGGAGGGAAGGGTGCAGGGAAAGGTGCAGGGAAGGGTGCAGGGCAGTGTGGAGGGAAGGGTGCAGGGAAGGGTGCAGGGCAGCGTGGAGGGAAGGGTGCAGGGAAGGGTGCAGGGCAGTGTGGAGGGAAGGGTGCAGGGCAGTGTGGAGGGAAGGCTGCAGGGAAGGGTGCAGGGCAGCATAGAGGGAAGGGTGCAGGGCAGCGTGGAGGGAAGGGTGCAGGGAAGGGTGCAAGGAAGGGTGCAGGGCAGTGTGGAGGGAAGGGTGCAGGGAAGGGTGCAAGGAAGGGTGCAGGGCAGTGTGGAGGGAAGGCTGCAGGGAAGGGTGCAGGGAAGGGTGCAGGACAGTGTGGAGGGAAGGCTGCAGGGAAGGGTGCAGGGAAGGGTTCAGGGCAGTGTGGAGGGAAGGCTGCAGGGAAGGGTGCAGGGAAGGGTGCAGGGCAGCGTGGAGGGAAGGGTGCAGGGAAGGGTGCAGGGCAGCGTGGAGGGAAGGGTGCAGGGCAGCGTGGAGGGAAGGGTGCAGGGAAGGGTGCAGGGAAGGGTGCAGGGCAGTGTGGAGGGAAGGCTGCGGGGAAGGGTTCAGGGCAGTGTGGAGGGAAGGCTGCAGGGAAGGGTGCAGGGAAGGCTGCAGGGCAGCGTGGAGGGAAGGGTGCAGGGCAGTGTGGAGGGAAGGGTGCAGGGCAGTGTGGAGGGAAGGCTGCAGGGAAGGGTGCAGGGAAGGGTGCAGGGCAGCATGGAGGGAAGGGTGCAGGGAAGAGAAGAAAGTGATGACCTGGGTTCAGTCTGGTCTGAAGATTCAGGCTGTGGTACTACACCAGCCACTACCATGTCATCTTCTACTGCTTTTGATCTCTAGGATTCCTGGACCAGATTGGGCTCCCTATTATATGTACTCCTCAAGATCCCAATTTTCTTTTCCACAGACTTGATGTGTGCCCTGGGGGCCAAAAGGCTTTGCAAATTCCAAAAGTTTCTCCAGTGTTGCCTTCATCTTTATTTTATTAACCAGAATAAATGGATATTTTATTTTATGAAAATACTTGCCTATGTGTTTTTATTAAAATAAAAACAAATAAAAATCTAATGTTCTTGTGGTAACTTTACACAAAAAAAAAAAAAAATAAGGTTCTTGTGGCAATTTTTCACCAAAAAAAAATTAAAAAAATTTAAAAAAGGTTCTTGTGGTAACTTTACACCAAAAACAAAATAAAAAAAAAAGGTTCTCGTGGTAACTTTACACCAAAAACAAAATTTTAAAAAAATTTAAAAAAAAAGGTTCTTATGATAACTTTACACTATATATAGAGAGAGAGAGAGAGAGAGAGAGAGAGAGAGAGAAAGAGAGAGAGAGAGAGAGAGAGAGAGAGAGAGAGAGAGAGAGAGAGAGAGAGAGAGAGAGAGAGAGAGAGAGAGAGAGATTACTAGAAAATAATTTTGTAACAATCCTAAAAAAAATCTTGATGAAATAAAAAATAATAAAAGATGATTCCAAAAAACAAATGTGTAAACATTAGTACGGAGATCGGGCTTTTAAAAAATACAATATAATTCATGAGATCAAGAGAAATAATCCAGAGATCAGTTTGGGAGAGCTCTGTGTGAATATGAGGCAGCAAAACAACTTCATTCTTCTAGCATTATAAAGAAGACAATACTGCGCTGCATTCAACGATCACAGAATTTGCAGCGTGAGGAATGTGCTACCTACAATATGAACACTAGTGTTACCAGACCCAGCGCATCCGTCTCCTACTTGCTTCTGAGCATGCGTCGTTTTTTGTCCATGGGACCAGCATACAGACGAGCGGATTTCTCGATAGGAACTGGGTCCGGCAGAGATCCGGCGGAAAGATTTGAAACCGGATTTGATCCGTCTGGCCAGTCCGGGTGAAAAGTCCGCCCGGGTGTACGCGGCATTACTATGTCTCCTTCACTTCACCTATTCATTGACCACCTAGTTTATGTGAATATCAATGAGATACAAATAAATACATAAAATAATATTAATAAAAACATTAATAATAACACCAACAATATTAACCACTTAAGGACCGCCTCACGCCGATTTACGTCGGCAAGGCGGCACGGGCAGGCAAAATCACGTACATGTACGTGATTTGCCTCCCGCGGGTGGGGGGTCCGATCGGACCCCCCCCGCCGCCCGAGGCGGTCCCGTTTGGTCCCCCGGCGATCGGAGATGAGGGGGAGGCCATCTGTTCGTGGCCCCCCCCTCGCGATCGCCGCCGGCCAATCAGATCACTTCCTTTGCTGCTGTATGCTAAACAGCAGCAAAGGAAATGATGTCATCTCTCCTCGGCTCGGTATTCCGTTGCAGCGCCGAGGAGAGAAGACATCAATGTAAGTGCACTAACACTACACAACACAGTAGAACATGCCAGGCATACAAAACACCCCGATCCCCCCCCCGATCACCCCCCCCCCCGTCACAAACTGACACCAGCAGTTTTTTGTTTTTTTTGTTTTTTTTTTCTGATTACTGCATTGGTGTCAGTTTGTGACAGTTACAGTGTTGGAACAGTGAGTATTACCCCCCTTTAGGTCTAGGATACCCCCCTAACCCCCCCTAATAAAGTTTTAACCCCTTGATCACCCCCCTGTCACCAGTGTTGCTAAGCGATCATTTTTCTGATCGCTGTATTAGTGTCGCTGGTGACGCTAGTTAGTGAGGTAAATATTTAGGTTCGCCGTCAGCATTTTATAGCGACAGGGACCCCCATATACTATCTAATAAATGTTTTAACCCCTTGATTGCCCCCTAGTTAACCCTTTCACCACTGATCACCGTATAACCGTTACGGGTGACGCTGGTTAGTTCGTTTATTTTTTATAGTGTCAGGGAACCCGCCGTTTATTACCGAATAAAGGTTTAGCCCCCCGATCGCCCGGCGGTGATATGCGTCGCCCCAGGCAGCGTCAGATTAGCGCCAGTACCGCTAACACCCACGCACGCAGCATACGCCTCCCTTAGTGGTATAGTATCTGATCGGATCAATATCTGATCCGATCAGATCTATACTAGCGTCCCCAGCAGTTTAGGGTTCCCAAAAACGCAGTGTTAGCGGGATCAGCCCAGATACCTGCTAGCACCTGCGTTTTGCCCCTCCGCCCAGCCCACCCAAGTGCAGTATCGATCGATCACTGTCACTTACAAAACACTAAATGCATAACTGCAGCGTTCGCAGAGTCAGGCCTGATCCCTGCGATCGCTAACAGTTTTTTTGGTAGCGTTTTGGTGAACTGGCAAGCACCAGCGGCCTAGTACACCCCGGTCATAGTCAAACCAGCACTGCAGTAACACTTGGTGACGTGGCGAGTCCCATAAGTGCAGTTCAAGCTGGTGAGGTGGCAAGCACAAGTAGTGTCCTGCTGCCACCAAGAAGACAAACACAGGCCCGTCGTGCCCATAGTGCCCTTCCTGCTGCATTCGCCAATCCTAATTGGGAACCCACCGCTTCTGCAGCGCCCGTACTTCCCCCATTCACATCCCCAACCAAATGCAGTCGGCTGCATGAGAGGCATTTTCTTTATGTCCTCCCGAGTACCCCTACCCAACGAACCCCCCCAAAAAAGATGTTGTGTCTGCAGCAAGCGCGGATATAGGCGTGACACCCGCTATTATTGTCCCTCCTGTCCTGACAATCCTGGTCTTTACATTGGTGAATGTTTTGAACGCTACCATACACTAGTTGAGTATTAGCGTAGGGTACAGCATTGCACAGACTAGGCACACTTTCACAGGGTCTCCCAAGATGCCATCGCATTTTGAGAGACCCGAACCTGGAACCGGTTACCGTTATAAAAGTTAGTTACAAAAAAAGTGTAAAAAAAAAAATATATATAAAATAAAAAAAAAATTGTTGTCGTTTTATTGTTCTCTCTCTCTATTCTCTCTCTCTATTGTTCTGCTCTTTTTTTACTGTATTCTATTCTGCAATGTTTTATTGTTATTGTTATTGTTATTGTTATTATGTTTTATCATGTTTGTTTTTCAGGTATGTAATTATTTATACTTTACCGTTTACTGTGCTTTATTGTTAACCATTTTTTTGTCTTCAGGTACAGCATTCACGACTTTGAGTGGTTATACCAGAATGATGCCTGCAGGTTTAGGTATCATCTTGGTATCATTCTTTTCAGCCAGCGGTCGGCTTTCATGTAAAAGCAATCCTAGCGGCTAATTAGCCTCTAGACTGCCTTTACATGCCGTGGGAGGGAATGCCCCCCCCCACCGTCTTCCGTGTTTTTCTCTGGCTCTCCTGTCTCAACAGGGAACCTGAGAATGCAGCCGGTGATTCAGCCAGCTGACCATAGAGCTGATCAGAGACCAGAGTGGCTCCAAACATCTCTATGGCCTAAGAAACCGGAAGCTACGAGCATTTTATGACTTAGATTTCGCCAGATGTAAATAGCGCCATTGGGAAATTGGGGAAGCATTTTATCACACCGATCTTGGTGTGGTCAGATGCTTTGAGGGCAGAGGAGAGATCTAGGGTCTAATAGACCCCAATTTTTTCAAAAAAGAGTACCTGTCACTACCTATTGCTATCATAGGGGATATTTACATTCCCCGAGATAACAATAAAAATGATAAAAAAAAAAAAAAATGAAAGGAACAGTTTAAAAATAAGATAAAAAAGCAAAAAAATAATAAAGAAAAAAAAAAAAAAAAAAAAGCACCCCTGTCGCCCCCTGCTCTTGCGCTAAGGCGAACGCAAGCGGCGGTCTGTCGTCAAACGTAAACAGCAATTGCACCATGCATGTGAGGTATCACCGCGAAGGTCAGATCGAGGGCAGTAATTTTTGCAGTAGACCTCCTCTGTAAATCTAAAGTGGTAACCTGTAAAGGCTTTTAAAGGCTTTTAAAAATGTATTTATTTTGTTGCCACTGCACGTTTGTGTCATGTTTGGTATCCATGTACTCGGCCTAAGATCATCTTTTTTATTTCATGAAACATTTGGGCAATATAGTGTGTTTTAGTGCATTAAAATTTAAAAAAGTGTGTTTTTTCCCCAAAAAATGCGTTTGAAAAAAATCGCTGCGCAAATACTGTGCGAAAAAAAAATGAAACACCCACCATTTTAATCTGTAGGGCATTTTCTTTAAAAAAATATATAATGTTTGGGGGTTCAAAGTTATTTTCTTGCAAAAAAAAATAACTTTTTCATGTAAACAATAAGTGTCAGAAAGGGCTTTGTCTTCAAGTGGTTAGAAGAGTGGGTGATGTGTGACATAAGCTTCTAAATGTTGTGCATAAAATGCCAGGACAGTTCAAAACCCCCCCAAATGACCCCATTTTGGAAAGTAGACACCCCAAGCTATTTGCTGAGAGGCATGTCGAGTCCATGGAATATTTTATATTGCGACACAAGTTGCGGGAAAGAGATAAATGTTTTTTTTTTTTTTGCACAAAGTTGTCACTAAATGATATATTGCTCAAACATGCCATGGGAATATGTGAAATTACACCCCAAAATACATTCTGCTGCTTCTCCTGAGTACGGGGATACCACATGTGTGGGACTTTTTGGGAGCCTAGCCGCGTACGGGACCCCGAAAACCAAGCACCGCCTTCAGGCTTTCTAAGGGCGTGAATTTTTGATTTCACTCTTCACTGCCTATCACAGTTTCGGAGGCCATGGAAAGCCCAGGTGGCACAAAACCCCCCCAAATGACCCCATTTTGGAAAGTAGACACCCAAAGCTATTTGCTGAGAGGTATAGTGAGTATTTTGCAGACCTCACTTTTTGTCACAAAGTTTTGAAATTTGAAAAAAGAAAAAAAAAAAATGTTTTTTCTTGTCTTTCTTCATTTTCAAAAACAAATGAGAGCTGCAAAATACTCACCATGCCTCTCAGCAAATAGCTTGGGGTGTCTACTTTCCAAAATGGGGTCATTTGGGGGGGTTTTGTGCCACCTGGGCATTCCATGGCCTCCGAAACGGTGATAGGCAGTGAAGAGTAAAATCAAAAATTCACACCCTTAGAAATCCTGAAGGCGGTGATTGGTTTTCGGGGCCCCGTACGCGGCTAGGCTCCCAAAAAGTCCCACACATGTGGTATCCCCATACTCAGGAGAAGCAGCTAAATGTATTATGGGGTGCAATTCCACATATGCCCATGGCCTGTGTGAGCAATATATCATTTAGTGACAACTTTGTGCAAAAAAAAAAAAAAAAGTGTCACATTCCCGCAACTTGTGTCAAAATATAAAATATTCCATGGACTCAATATGCCTCTCAGCAAATAGCTTGGGGTGTCTACTTTCCAAAATGGGGTCATTTGGGGGGGGTTTGTGCCACCTGGGCATTCCATGGCCTCCGAAACTGTGATAGGCAGTGAAGAGTGAAATCAAAAATTTACACCCTTAGAAATCCTGAAGGCGATGATTGGTTTTCGGGGTCCCGTACGCACCTAGGCTCCCAAAAAGTCCCACACATGTGGTATCCCCATACTCAGGAGAAGCAGCTGAATGTATTTTGGGGTGCAATTCCACATAGGCCCATGGCCTGTGTGAGCAATATATCATTTAGTGACAACTTTTTGTAAATATTTTTTTTTTTTTTTTTTTTGTCATTATTCAATCACTTGGGACAAAAAAAATAAATATTCAATGGGTTCAACATGCCTCTCAGCAATTTCCTTGGGGTGTCTACTTTCCAAAATGGGGTCATTTGGGGGGGTTTTGTACTGCCCTGCCATTTTAGCACCTCAAGAAATGACATAGGCAGTCATAAACTAAAAGCTGTGTAAATTCTAGAAAATGTACCCTAGTTTGTAGACGCTATAACTTTTGCGCAAACCAATAAATATACGCTTATTGACATTTTTTTTACCAAAGACATGTGGCCGAATACATTTTGGCCTAAATGTATGACTAAAATTGAGTTTATTGGATTTTTTTTATAACAAAAAGTAGAAAATATCATTTTTTTTCAAAATTTTTGGTCTTTTTCCGTTTGTAGCGCAAAAAATAAAAACTGCAGAGGTGATCAAATACCATCAAAAGAAAGCTCTATTTGTGGGAAGAAAAGGACGCAAATTTCGTTTGGGTACAGCATTGCATGACCGCGCAATTAAAAGTTAAAGCGACGCAGTGCCAAATTGGAAAAAGACCTCTGGTCCTTAGGCAGCATAATGGTCCGGGGCTCAAGTGGTTAATAATATATATATTTTTGTATAACTAACATGCGAATAATTGATATGATTGTGAGGGTCAATGTGTACATTGGGGTCCAGGATCCAAATATTGCTGCTTTTACGTCATTCTCCCCTATAAGCCCTCATGTAGACACAACGTTTTTACAGCTGCTTCTAGGGGTGTCTGGAGTTTTCTATTTTCCTGCCTCTAAACTCTCATGTATATAAGCCTATGTGTCCATGCACACATACACTATATTGTCAAAAGTATTGGGACGCCTGCCTTTACACGCACACAATCTTCATTTCCACCAGCAAAAGTCGGATGAGAGCTTTTGGTCGGAGATTCCAACCGTGTGTACGCTCCATTGGACTTATTCTGGTGGAATTTCCGCCAGCAAAAGATTGAGAGCAGGTTCTCTATTTTTCCGACGGAAAAAGTTCCTATCGGAAATTCTGTAGCAATTCCGACGCACAAAGAACAATTCCTACGCATGCTCGGAAACAATTTGATGCATGCTCGGAAGCATTGAACTTCATTTTCTGGGCTTGTTGCAGTGTTGTACGTCACTGCCATAGGCGTGCGCACGGGTGGTGCCGGGTGTGCCTGGGCACACCCTAATGCCCAGGCACTCCCCAGGGCTTTTTTTCCTGCCAAAATGTGTGAGAATTCTTTTTTTTTTCTTATTGACACTGGTGGCTAGCTGCAAGTGGGACTATTTGTCATGGATGTGTACAACTACGGTGGGAACTGCAGCCACTGGCCGCAGAGTAATCAGTCAGTCAGCCGCATTTTCTGATGCTGACTCTGTAGTTCCGGCTACAGCATCCCTATCAGCTGAATATCACTCCGCCGTCCGCTGTCAGAGATGAAGCCTGTGAACTTCAGAGAGCATCGGATACTTCCTGACTGCTTACATTACAGCTGTGGCTGCAGTCCTCACAGGAGTCACCCACCATCCTATCCCCTGTGTACCAGAAGACAGCTTGTCAAACTCCTCTCTGATACAGCATCTGTCTCTCTCCTCGGGTTCCTGTCCGGGCTTTCACAGCTCCAGTACAGGTGGGAGGAGCTCCAGTACAGGTGGGAGGAGCTCCAGTACAGGTGGAAGGAGCTCCAATACAGGTGGGAGGAGCTCCAATACAGGTGGGAGGAGCTCCAGTACAGGTGGGAGGAGCTCCAGTACAGGTGGGAGGAGCTCTAGTACAGGTGGGAGGAGCTCCAGTACAGGTGGGAGGAGCTCCAGTACAGGTGGGAGGAGCAGGAAGTGATATCACAGTGCACTCTCCATCTCTTTCCTCCTGTCCAGCACACAGCACAGCTCTCCCCGGGGATGACTGAAGATCTCAGCCTTTTACCTGTGAGTACTGACCTTCTTTCTCGGCCTTTTCCACTATACATTCAGGTTTACTGAAAGAGAAAGTAACATTCTTGAACAGGTTAGGAATTCCTGGGACTTCTGAGGTGTTACATAAATGTATTCCCACATACACATTATATCCTGATAAAATTATTTTTTTTAATAACATATAATGTGTGTGTATGGAATACATCTATGTAGCACCTCAGAAGTCCCAGGAATTCCTAACCTATCAAAAACTCTTATCATAATAATACAGCCCAAAAAAGTCCATCCTTGCAGTGTGTGGGGGAGGGGGAGGGGGATAACCTCTTTCACTTACCTGATTTATTTTTTATTTTTATTTATTTCAGGTACTTATATAGCGCCGTCAATTTTACGCAGCGCTTTACATATACATTGTACATTCACATCAGTCCCTACCCTCAAGGAGCTTACAATCTAAGGTCCCTAACTCACATTCATATACTAGGGACAATTTAGACAGGAGCCAATTAACCTCCCAGCATGTCTTTGTAGTGTGGGAGGAAACCGGAGGACCCGGAGGAAACCCACGCAGGCGCAGGAAGAACATGCAAACTCCAGGCAGGTAGTGTCGTGGTTGGGATTTGAACCAGCGACCTTCTTACTCTAATGTCTCTTCCTTCACCCCAAAGCCGTGACATCATCACATACCATAGAGGGACATTAACCCTGCATGGCATGATGGGGAGGCTGGAGTGTGACCACAGCCAGTCACTTAAGACCCCTTAAGACTTAAAGTGGTTGTATAGTCACATTCTTATCTTTTACCTACAGCTGAGCCTATAATAAGGCCTATAATAAGACTTACCTGTAGGTAAAAAAAATATCTCCTAATCCTGTACGGTTTAGGACATATATTCCCCTTGCAATGAGCCCCTGACTGCAGCAGCGCATGCACACAGGGGATTCTCGGCTGATGCCGGACCTTGCCAGAAAGAAGTCTCCGGCGCGCATGCGCAGGAGTGACGACATCGTGGCTCCAGCCACTCACAGCACTGGAGCCGCGATACCCGGAAGACACGCCGAGGCAACATGTCAGCTACCTCGGCGTGGACCAGGTGAGATACCGACACCTCCTTCTAAGGTAAGTATTTCATAATGAGCTAGTATGTGGTGTATACTAGCTCATTATACCTTTTTCCTTACAGGTGTATAAAAAACAAAAAAGTGTCAGCGGGTTTACTACCGCTTTAAGACTTTTCAGGCATTTTTAGCGCCTGTAAAGCGCCTGAAAAATGCCTCAGTATGAAAGTCAGAGTGCTTCCACACCCGGGCGGTGAGCTTGTAGGACATTAGAAAAGGTCCCGCGAGTCGCATCTTTGGGGTGGGGTGGTAGTGATGTATACACCGCTTCTAAACCGCCCCATGTCCATTGGAATGAATGGGCAGCGCTGCAAAGCGATTCGGAAGTGTCGTCAGTTTTAACCCTTTCTTCTAGCAGGAGATAAAAGTGCCCCACTAGTGTCCGAAAAGTGCCACTTAAACAGCAGTAAAGAGCCACTAAAACTATCAGCACTTTACCGCTAATGCAGCTCCCCAGTGTGAAAGGGGTCTAAAAGGGGACAAGTCACAGCAGTGAAGGGGGCCGGCTGGAGACAGTTGAGCAGGCGTGGCCTTCATTTCAGTTTGGGTGTAGCCCCTCCCTGTTAGACAGAACATTGTTTAGTTAGTGGATTGCAGCCAATCGGCTACGACCCTAATCAGTGTATTCTGACAGTGAGGAGTCCCCCCATCAGAATACAGTGTCCCAGCATCGCTTGTGTTGATGCAAAGCACCTGTCAGCTAGTGATCTGAAGAAAAAACCTGAGCATGTAGAGCAACCTGAGGCCTGGTTCACACCTAGGCATTTTTTGGTGCATTTTCTGTTTTGCAGAAACAAACTACAGTCCATTTAACATGGTTTCCTATGGATGTAGTTCACATCTGAGCATTTTATGAAAAGGCCAGAGACCAGCAGGTTGTGTTTTTGGTTCCATAGACTTCAATGGATCATAAGGCTCCATTCACACCTATGCATGTTGCTTTTGAGCGTTTTTGGAGGTTTTTTTTTCATGCTTGCCACGTTTTTGAGCAGCGTTTTTGTAGCGTTTTTGACGCGTTTTTGCGGCGTTTTTGCCGCGATTTGCGTTTTGCGTTTTTTTTTTTTTACAGTTTTTTTTTTACAGTCTAAAAAAAAAATTAGAAAAAAATAAAAAAAAAAGTCAAAAACGCATCAAAAACGCTGCAAAAACGGTGCACTTGCGTTTTTGATGCTTGTCCATTGAATTCTATTACATGTCAATGCTGCATTTTGCATGAAAAAAAGTCCCCGACCCTTTCCAAAAACGCAGAGGCACAAAAATGCATTGATGTGAACATGTTCCATAGGAACCCATGTTAAAAAATTCCCATGCATTTCTGCAAAATGCATCAAAAAATGCATTAGTGTGAATGGAGCCTAAACATGTATTTTCAATTTTTCAAAAATGCACCTAAAATCTGCATGAAGTGCAGCCTGCATAGGTGTGAAGAGGGTTGTATACAGCACACACCCTATACAGGGTTTAACATGTTTTAGTTGCCCCCTCCCCTCCTCTGCACCCCACCCACACAGCCTCATCATTAAGGCTACTTTTACACTGAGGCGTCACACCGTCAGCGGTAAATCGCCGCTCATTTTTAGCAGTGCTTTACCGTTAATTTTGCGGTGCTATTCGGCCCCTAGCAGGGCACTTTTAATCCCCGCTAGTGGGCGAAAAAGGGTTAAAACCACCCACAAAGTGGCTCTGCAGCGGCGTTTTGCCGGCGGTTCGGCGGCGCTGCCCATTGATTTCAATGAACAGGGACACTTTAGGAGCGGTGTATACACCCTCCTACAGCGCCTCAAAGATTCGGCTGGCAGGACTTTTTTGAGCATCCTGCCACACACCGCTCCAGTGTGACACCCCTTGGCAGGCGCTATTTTTATCGCTATGGCGCCTCAGTGTGAAAGTCGCCTAAGTCATAGGAATGTGAGAATGTAGAAATGACAAGTTCAATACAACATTGCAGCCAGCACACTGATCAGCTGTACTTCATTCACACTGCCTACAGCTCTGCAATGACAGCCATACAGAGGTACGGACAACACAACTGTAGGCAGTGTCTGCAGGAGCCGGACACTTCACCCGGACTCTGCTGATTGTGGCTGCCATACTTTACAGTCTACAGTTTTATAAAAGAATAGTAAAAATCTATATATTTATTATTTTTTAATAAAAAAGTGAAGGAAGGCACTTGTGTCAGACGGGCACATAATGGGTGGTTTTATGTACATATACGTGAGTGTTCATTTGTGTATATACAGTATATATATATATATTTATACACACACATGTGTGTTTGAGTTTTGGGGTGCACACCCTAATGCAATAGGCTGCCCACGCCTATGGTCACCACATTCTTGTGGGTGGAAAGTTCAGAGAACTTTTGTGTGACCGTGTGTATACAAGGCAAGCTTGAGCTGAATTCTTGTATGGACCTTGGATGATTTTTCCGATGGAAATTCTGATCGTGTGTACGGGCATAACAGTGACTTACCTGCCGGCTGAAGATATCTATGTTCTTCCTGTTGTCTGCATAATTGTCACTTTCCAAGGTGTCTCTCCTGGCTTCTCTCTCCACAAGTACTGATAAGGAAATGGTCAGGTGGTGGAAGGTTATGGGACATCACAGAGTATAGACTTCATGAGGAATTTCATTTATGTTTTATTTTATTGAATAAAATCTCTCTTTTCTATACTCTAGCACTATAAACATACCTCGAGTTAATGAATTATCATAACATGAAGATGGTGATTTCCAGAATAGGTATTACACATTTAAATGACAAACTTCAAATTGATATGATAACAGTTTCAGATGACAAACATGACTTGATATTACAAAGCTCAAACAGAGTACAGGTTTATCTGACAAGACATGAAATGCCATGTAGTTAGGTCAAATGTTTTCCTAATAACAAGTCAGCCTTACAATACATAGACATAATATAATAAGCAAAGATACAATTAGTTAAGTTATGCTTTTGTAGTACCCTGGGGTTTAGTCACACATTTACTTGCCAGGAGTAGTCACCCTGGTCAGTTGTTAGAGATCCATCAATTTCTCCCTAAGTTTAGCCTTGTTGCACTTTTCTCTTCTACCACCAGGTGGCCGGGTACTTGGTGGTGCTAGATACGAGAAGGACAACCCAAGGTCAGGTTATGGGTATGTGGGGTGTCTCAGGCAATGGACAGGGGTTTTCTTGAATCCCTTAGCCTGCTGGGAGAGCCTATATATCCAGGTGAGGTCAGGTGATCTATGTTCTGTGCCACCCAGACAGCTGTCTGGGTGGACGTGTGTCATCTGCCCCGGGCTGCTAGGCCAGAGATTGGGCCTATTCTGTGGCATCTGGCTACTAGGCTGTGTGAGGGCCTATCCAGAAGTAAGAGAGCAGTGCAGGGTTGGGATTGCGGCTTGCAGTCCAACCAGAAGTGACAGTTCTGCCGGTCGGAGAACCTGTCAGTGATCGGAGGTAGAGGAGAACCTGTCAGTGATCGGAGGTAGAGGGGAAGCTGTCAGTGATCGGAGGTAGAGGGGAACCTGTCAGTGATCGGAGGTAGAGGGGAAGCTGTCAGTGGTCGGAGGTAGAGGGGAAGCTGTCAGTGGTCGGAGGTAGAGGGGAAGCTGTCAGTGGTCGGAGGTAGAGGGGAAGCTGTCAGTGGTCGGAGGTAGAGGGGAAGCTGTCAGTGATCGGAGGTAGAGGGGAAGCTGTCAGTGATCGGAGGTAGAGGGGAAGCTGTCAGTGATCGGAGGTAGAGGGGAAGCTGTCAGTGATCGGAGGTAGAAAAGAACCTGTCAGTGATCGGAGGTAGAGGGGAAGCTGTCAGTGATCGGAGGTAGAGGGGAAGCTGTCAGTGATCGGAGGTAGAGGGGAAGCTGTCAGTGATCGGAGGTAGAGGGGAAGCTGTCAGTGATCGGAGGTAGAGGGGAAGCTGTCAGTGATCGGAGGTAGAGGAGAACCTGTCAGTGATCGGAGGTAGAGGGGAAGCTGTCAGTGATCGGAGGTAGAGGAGAACCTGTCAGTGATCGGAGGTAGAGGGGAAGCTGTCAGTGATCGGAGGTAGAGGGGAACCTGTCAGTGATCGGAGGTAGAGGGGAAGCTGTCAGTGGTCGGAGGTAGAGGGGAAGCTGTCAGTGGTCGGAGGTAGAGGGGAAGCTGTCAGTGGTCGGAGGTAGAGGGGAAGCTGTCAGTGGTCGGAGGTAGAGGGGAAGCTGTCAGTGATCGGAGGTAGAGGGGAAGCTGTCAGTGATCGGAGGTAGAGGGGAAGCTGTCAGTGATCGGAGGTAGAGGGGAAGCTGTCAGTGATCGGATGTAGAGGGGAAGCTGTCAGTGATCGGAGGTAGAGGGGAAGCTGTCAGTGATCGGAGGTAGAGGGGAAGCTGTCAGTGATCGGAGGTAGAGGGGAAGCTGTCAGTGATGGGAGGTAGAGGGGAAGCTGTCAGTGATGGGAGGTAGAGGGGAAGCTGTCAGTGATGGGAGGTAGAGGGGAAGCTGTCAGTGATGGGAGGTAGAGGGGAAGCTGTCAGTGATGGGAGGTAGAGGGGAAGCTGTCAGTGATGGGAGGTAGAGGGGAAGCTGTCAGTGATGGGAGGTAGAGGGGAAGCTGTCAGTGATCAGAGGTAGAGGGGAAGCTGTCAGTGATCGGAGGTAGAGGGGAAGCTGTCAGTGATCGGAGGTAGAGGGGAAGCTGTCACCACAAAGGGACCGACCACCTTATTATCAGGGGCCACAGTGAGTAACTGAAGCAAGTACCGGAGCAGCATTCTCACTAAATGGTCACGGTGGAGAATCGGGAAACTTCAGGTGGTGATCAAGTCAGGGACCCAACCAGCGGAGGTGACATTTGCAGAGCAGCCTTGTGAGTAGGGATGAGCTTCGAGTTCGAGTCGAACTCATGTTCGACTCGAACATTGGCTGTTCGCAAGTTCACCGAACAGCGAACAATTTGGGGTGTTCGCGGCAAATTCTTCCTCCGGCGTTCTCGTCCAGCATCTCCTCCGCGGCTCCGCACCCATGGCATGGGGGGGAGGCTCCCGCTCTTCTCTTCTTCTTTTCTTCTCTTCTTCTTTTCTTCTTTTCTTCTCCGGGCCGCTCCGCAATCCATGCTGGCATGGAGGGAGGCTCCCGCTGTGTGACGGCGCTCCTCGTCTGACAGTTCTTAAATAACGGGGGGCGGGGCCACCCGGTGACCCCGCCCCCCTCTGACGCACGGTGACTTGACGGGACTTCCCTGTGACGTCACAGGGAATGCCACAGGGAAGTCCCGTCAAGTCACTGTGCGTCAGAGGGGGGCGGGGTCACCGGGTGGCCCCGCCCCCCGTTATTTAAGAACTGTCAGACGAGGAGCGCCGTCACACAGCGGGAGCCTCCCTCCATGCCAGCATGGGTTGCGGAGCGGCCCGGAGAAGAAAATGAAGAAGAGAAGAAGAGAAGAAAAGAAGAAGAGAAGAGCGGGAGCCTCCCCCCCATGCCATGGGTGCGGAGCGGCCCGAGGAGAAGAAGACAGAAGACGCCGCGGAGGAGATGCTGGACGAGAACGCCGGAGGAAGAACCAGAAGAACCAGAAGAACCAGAAGAGCCAGAAGAACCAGAAGAACCAGAAGATGAAGGAAGGTAGAAGAAAGAAGAAGCATTTAAATAAAGGAATTGTCAAAAACTGTCTCTTGTCATTTTTAACATTTTTGACACTTTCTTCGTGAAATGGTAGGGGTACTTATGTACCCCCTTACCATTTCACACAGGGGGGGGGCCGGGATCTGGGGGTCACCTTGTTAAAGGGGGCTTCCAGATTCCGATAAGCCCCCCGCCCGTAGACCCCCACAACCACCGGCCAGGGTTGTGGGGATGAGGCCCTTGTCCTCATCAACATGGGGACAAGGTGTTTTGGGGGGCTACCCCAAAGCACCCTCCCAATGTTGAGGGCATGTGGCCTGGTACGGTTCAGGAAGGAGGGGGGGCCGCACTCTCATCCCCCCCTCTTTTCCTGCGGCCTGCCAGGTTGCGTGCTCGGATAAGGGTCTGGTATGGATTTTTGGGGGGACCCCACGCCGTTTTTTTTTTTTTTTTTTGGCGCGGGGTTCCCCTTAAAATCCATACCAGACCTGAAGGGTCTGGTATGGAATTTAGGGGGAACCCCACGTCATTTTTTTTTTTTAATTTTGGCCGGGGTTCCCCTTAATATCCATACCAGACCTGAAGGGCCTGGTATGGAATTTAGGAGGACTCCCACGTCATTTTTTTTTTTTAATTTTGGTTCGGGGTTCCCCTTTGGGGAATTCCCATGCCGTTTTTATCAATGAACTTCTATGTGTATTGTCGGCAATGCAATAGCCGTGAGTAGTTTTAAATGAGTTTTTTCCTTCAAAATGTCATTTTGCTGTCAGATTGTTCTAAACACAGGAAACATGCGCCCCTTTACAGGCATACTATAGACACCCCCCAGGTACGAAATTTAAAGGGATATTACACTTTTATTGTTTGACTTTAAGCATTATTAAAATCACTGCTCCTGAAAAAACGGCCGTTTTTAAAACTTATTTTTGCATTGATCCATGTCCCCTGGGGCAGGACCCAGGTCCCCAAACACTTTTTATGACAATAACTTGCATATAAGCCTTTAAAATTAGCACTTTTGATTATTCATGTTCGTGTCCCATAGACTTTAACGGTGTTCGCATGTTCGAACAAACTTTTTTCCTGTTCGCATGTTCTGGTGCGAACCGAACAGGGGGGTGTTCGGCTCATCCCTACTTGTGAGTCAAGCCAGGGACCGAGCCAGTCAGCGGGGGTGAAACTTGAGAAGTATCTGTAGTGCCAAACTAGGGACCCAGCAGGGAAGTGGGGGTGACGCTTGAGGGAGATACCACCGCAAAGATTGGAGGAGTTCAAGGGATTCAGAGCCAGTAAATCATCTAGTCTAGTCAGAGACCGGGAGCTCAGGGTTGAAGAACTAAAAGAGGCAGTTGTATTGAAGCTGAAGGAACTGTTACATTTGAGTTAGGAACTGTTAAGGACTGTTGCCATAGGAAACAGCATTCCTGCTTGTGCAGACGTGGCACCTTGCTGGGGCCTTTCCCTGCACGGCTGTCCTCCTATTGAAGTCTCAAATTCTGCTAAACGAATCTACAACTATTTAAGGGTGTCCTGGCCCTAACCCTCTTTAGCCAAAAATATAAAAATGACTGTTAAGAGAAATAAAACCTCTTTTACATCCAAGAAGTGTGTGGCACCCAATAACTTTGTCCACCTTGCACCCACTATGCCTCACCACCCACCACATACAGGGGGATGTCAGCTATCTTTGGCCTGGAAAGTTCTCATTAGACTGGACAAGGCCAGGTACCTTGCTACACTTTCATAAATTCTTTCTCAATACCTCTATGACATTCAGTAAGGGTTTACATCTACTTTACCAGACCTGCCAATCCCTACAATCCCTACACTAATCTCTCCCTGTGTTATCAGCAGCACTCCTTATGCTTTCCCTATGACAGCTAAAGCACATGTGTCACGGTCAGGGGTCAGACTCGGAGACCCGTAACTATAGCAATAGAGAGGCACTCACCAACCAGTTAGATAGGTACACAAGCTGGTCACCCTGGTGGATGATGTGGACTCACCCGAGATGTAAGGTCTATATACTACCTGGTGTTCACCAGAGCTACTGATGGAGATGGGTTTTGCTGCATGCTAATAAGATATTGGTTGTAGAGAGCACCATGGCAAGTGACAATCTACATCTGGGGACAGGTGACGTGGCAAGTGACAATCTACATCTGGTGACAGGCGACGTGGCAGGTGACACTCTCAGGGCTTCCACTGATTCTGCATTATGGTGAGTTGAACCATTTCATTATATATTACAATGTAATGATAGAAATAATGCACTTCAATAATCCTGACACCATAACAACCATGGCGCCGTGATGATTGAAGCGCCAAGACCAGCCAACACCAGCTATTTTCTGGCAGTGCCCCTCCCGAGACTAGACTCCGGACTTGCCCCTGGTGTCACTGATGAGGGATTTATTGCACTTAGTGGTGGACTTTGATTTTCGTATGTTGCCCATAATTAAGGGAATTTCACCATTTTGTACATTTTATGGCACTTTTATTGTGGGACGAGGTTTGTATGGTAAATCACTGGAGATCGATGTCTTCATTTTACACTGTTTGGCACTTTTATTTTTGCACATTTATTATGTTTTATGTAAGAGTGATTATATTTATTTGAGGAATATTGATTAATATAATAGAATATAATCTGCTTTCAGTGAATATGATTTGACATCTTATGGGAAGGGACCGGGGGGATCATTACTTCTTAAAGTGATATTAAAGTCTCTGGGGTTTTTTTGGTTAAAAATAACAAACACGTCATACTTACCTCCTCTGTGAAATGGTTTTGCAGCCCGGATCCTCCTCTTCTCAGGTCCCTCTTCTGTGATCCTGGCCCCTCCCTCCTGCTGAGTGACCCCCACAGCAGGCAGCTTGCTATGGGGACACCCAAGCCGTGTCCATTCAGACACGAAGTTGCGGCTCGGCCCCGCCCCCTCTCTTTCATCATTGGCTCACTGACTGATTGACAGCAGCAAGAGCCAATAGAGCCTGCACGTGTTTCTCAGCCAGTGGCGGCCCGTCCATTAGGGACACCTGGGTGCCGCCCCCTCTGTCACTTCACCCCCTCTGTGTAGAATGGATAAATTCATGCATAGCATGCATCTATCCATGGCCGCTGTAGCCACCCCCTATTCAGGCGTCCGGCCCCTTTTTGATTCTTAATTAAAGCGGCCGGGGGGTTAAAAAAGGTGGACTCGGAGTGCAGAGCATTGCACTCGGAGCCCACCTAGGTGTGTTAGAAAAGCAAACAAATATTTACTTTCCTATCACTAAACTGCCTCTAAGCCAATCAGGAGGTGTGGGTCTAATACCCGTCACCTGATTGGTTGAAGGCACAGGCAATCGGATTGGACGCCTAGCAGGAAGGAAGAAGAGACAAATGGAGGACACAGGAGCCGCCACCTGACCCACTGCTCATTCCACCATCCCACAGCTCACCACCGTCACCCACTGCCTGTTCCGCTACCAAGACGGGATAAGTGCCGGGCAGTCAGCGAGCGAGCGGGTCACAGTGGCTGCATTTGATGGGCAGTGGCTGCAATTGATGAGCACAGTGACGGCATTTGATGGGGCACAGTGGCTGCATTTGAAGGGGCACAGTGGCTGCATTTGAAGGGGCACAGTGGCTGCATTTGACGGGCACAGTGGCTGCATTTGACGGGCACAGTGGCTGCATTTGAAGGGGCATAGTGGCTGCATTTGATGGGCACAGTGATGACATTTGATGGGGCACAGTGGCTGCATTTGATGGGCACAGTGGCTGCATTTGATGGGCACAGTGGCTGAATTTGATGGGCGCAGTGGCTACATTTGATGTGCACAGTGGCTACATTTGATGGGCACAGTGACAGCATTTGATGGGCACAGTGGCTGCAATTGATGGGCACAGTGGTGGCATTTGATGGGCACAGTGGTGGCATTTGATGGGCACAGTGGCTGCATTTGACGGGCACAGTGGCTGCATTTGATGGGCACAGTGATGACATTTGATGGGGCACAGTGGTTGCATTTGATGGGCACAGTGGCTGCATTTGATGGGCACAGTGGCTGCATTTGACGGGCACAGTGGCTGCATTTGAAGGGGCATAGTGGCTGCATTTGATGGGCACAGTGATGACATTTGATGGGGCACAGTGGTTGCATTTGACGGGCACAGTGGCTGCATTTGACGGGCACAGTGGCTGCATTTGAAGGGGCATAGTGGCTGCATTTGATGGGCACAGTGATGACATTTGATGGGGCACAGTGGTTGCATTTGATGGGCACAGTGGCTGCAATTGATGGGCACAGTGGTGGCATTTGATGGGCAGTGGCTGCATTTGATGGGCACAGTGGCTGCAATTGATGACATAGTGACTGCATTTGATGGCCACAGTGGTAGCATTTGATGGGCACAGTGGTAGCATTTGATGGGCACAGTGGCTGCATTTGATGGGCACAGTGGTGGCATTTGATGGGCAGTGGCTGCATTTGATGGGGCACAGTGGTAGCATTTGATGGGCACAGTGGCTGCATTTGATGGGGCACAGTGGTGGCATTTGATGGGCAGTGGCTGCATTTGATGGGCACAGTGGTAGCATTTGATGGGCACAGTGGTAGCATTTGATGGGCAATGGCTGCATTTGATAGGCACAGTGGCTGCATTTGATGTTTTTTCTGAATTTTTCAAAATTGTTTAGTTTGTTTGCGTCCCTCCCCCCCAAGAAATTTTGAGAACCAGCTGCCACTGGTCTCAGCCAATCAGGAGGGATATTCCCCGACAGCCGAGACACTCCTGCAACTTCCATGGGTTGAGATGGGACTCAGGTAAGTGTTGTGGGGGGGCTGAGGGGGGCTGCTGCCTATGACTTTAGAACCACTTTAATCTCTTTGGCCTCGTTTAGATTTGCAGTTGGAGGTTTGCAAAAATCCACCATTGAAATATGTTTTGGCTGCTCCCCCCAAGCTGCAATAGGCAGGGGACCGAGGTGTTTACATGGTGTGGGTGTGATGCTTCGCTTTGCACAGGTGACAATGTTGACCTGACTTGCATCGATCGTCAAGCGGGAAGCCCACCAGACACTACGCATTCAAGTCAATGGGGAAGCACCACGACTGTGTGCAATGCACGTGGTTGCAGCATGTTTGCCAGAAAAAAATAGGTAAAAACAGGTGGTGGGTGAGAACGTTTCCCATCACTTCACCACCGCCTGTCAGTAGCTTCTGGAGTGCAATCCAAGCGTGGATCGGGCTTCTGGGGCAAGGGAGATTTAGACACATGTGTAAATCTACCCTTAAAAGAGAATTAAAGGATTTTTTTTTTTTTTTTAGAACGATTCATACTTACCTAGATGTGCCTAGATGTGGATGGCAGCGGCCACACTGGGAGCTGGAGGCTGCATACAAGATAGTGCCAGGTAAGCAGGCCTGAGATTCCGGTACGGAGGGCAGAAGTCCTCATGAGTGCGGAGGTTTCGGCCTCCGGAGCACTTCTCCCAGGACTCCTCCCCCGCAGCCAACTACACGCCAGAAGTCCCGTTTGGGCCTCTCTGTGACCACCCGCGATGCGCTCCACGGTGCTTGCTGATGGGGGTCCCGGGAGGAACCCCTCCACCACACAGAAGGAGCTCCGGGATCGCTGAGGCAGCTCTGTGGCCCGCCAGGCAGCAGGAGAGGGGGAGCGCACGCTTCGCCCCTGCCGGTGAGTCAGGGATGCCTACGGGGCCGTTTTGGGTGTTATACATGTTTATCCATGCCTGTTGGTGTTATGAATGGTGGGTTTGTTTTTTCTTCTTCTCTTTCAGGTTGAACACAAGGTCTGGTCTGGATATTGGGCAACTTTGTTGACAATGATTTTGGCTTTGGGTCCATGTTGGCCATAACGCGGGATATCAAGTTTGATTTCAGGCATCTCCGCCTGGCTTTCCCGGGGATGCTTATTGTGTGGTCCGACTTCATCACACGGATGACTTGGAAATTGGCCAGATTGGTAGAGGGGCTCAACAAAAAGCTTGTATGGCAGGTTATCAGGGATGTTGGCAGATTTGTGGTTAGGAAGTGGGGAGGCTGGTCATCAGGCAATTAGAGTTGGAAGTAGATACTTGGAGGTACATGCGGGTTGGCAAGGCACGTCTCCATGCTGTGGGAAATAATATGTGGGCCATGGGGTTGTAGGATGGCATCCAGAGAGAGTTTAGGGTTTGGAGAGGAACTCAAGGATAAGCTTTTCCCCTTGGGTGCTGTGGCGGGTGTTGGTCTTTGTGGGTGAAGGAAGAAACCTCAGATAAGGAGAGTTTGGGACCCATTGGTGGTATGGGTCCCGATGGTGGTATTCCAGTTAACGGTGGTTTAGCTGGAATTTGGTTAACGGGTGCACTGCGGACAGTTGGTTGTCTCCGAGCCAGTATGTCGGCTAGAGGCCTATTATCATATATAAAAGGCACCGCAGTGCATTTACTAAACAGATGGTATGTGGAGTGCCTGCAAAGACCAATGAGAATATCAGATGTTTTTTTTATGGTTATGTTAATTTAAATCTATTGGTTAATAAAAAGACTGCTATGGCCAAAATTTAATCCAACTTGGTGTGGTCTCTATTAATGGGTAATGGTTTTGGGGGTTGGAGTAGGGGTTGGTCAGGCAGTATGGGAAGGAAAGTACATCTGTTATACAATGGTCATGTGACCCACAGGAGAAGTGCAACCAAACAAGCTCTCCCCGTACTTCTCCTTCAAGCTTTGTCTTTGACATGTCTGACCAGGAGATCTTAGAGCTTGCACACATACCTCCTTACATGGTCCTTATGAGTAAGACCCTCCAGTGAAAAGTGCATTTAACCCCTTGGTTGTGGTAATTCAGATGTTTAACCACTTCACACAAATCAACGTACCTGTGCATCGCTACTTTGACGCTAAATACTGTGGTTATTGCAGCAGCTAGCTGCCATAACCCCGGTATTTTCAGGAGTGACGTGCATTTCTCTGTCAGATAAAAGTGGTCTCAGTGGTGAATTTGCCGTAAGATCACTTTTATCAGTGATGGGAGAGGGTCCCTCACATGTGTAGTTTGAACATCTTTTTCATAGGCGGGCACTACCAACGTATGCATTTGCTTCTGTGCGCAAACTCGGAATGCTAGTTAGTCTCCGCCTCTACTGAGATGACCGGTAGTGGCGGAGACAAGCGTGTCCGGTCCCCTCACTGCCTGGATGCCGAGTGAGGGAAAAATGGCCACAGCTCGGCTTCATAGCATTGGAGGGCAGAAGCGACATCAAACGTCCTCTCCGCCCAATGCTCTTAAAGGGGAATTTTTTTAAATGACATTTCATTTTTAAGTAAGAGTGTGGTGCTGCGCTAATCCTCTCACTATGTGTAAAAAGATCTCACTGTGTGTGTTGTGACACAATAACCATTAGTGACTATAGAATACAAATAATAAATATAACATAACGTGATATAGTAGCCTCTAAACAAATTACTAATAGCAGTGTTGGCTGAAGATGATAGCCAGGCGCATATAATACAAGTGTATACAAAAGTGACTAGTGCTCATAAGAACATATAATAAGTGACAATATCACCCTTATGCAAAAAAATGGTAAAATCCAAAAATAGCATAGAAGTCTCTGACTGAACTTATATGCACCTAATACCACTAAACACGCAGCAAACGGGTGTATAAATAAACGTGAATAGTGCTCATACATACGTAATATATGTGACGGTTTGTATAAGACCGTGTACTATTAAAACCAATATAGTCCACTGTTGAACGTGCATAAAACAGTGATCCAACAAATAATAATCAGCATAAAGTCCAAAAAATAGTGTATAAAAGTGATCCGCTTGATGCCGAAATACGTGACTAAATATAGTAGTGATAGTTTTTCTTCATGCAGCATGGCACACAATGGTGGGCAGTGGCCCCTTACCTGGGGGTAATGGGGTACTCGCGTTTAGCCAATTTTAGGCATGGCAGCCTTTAGTTGGTAAGATCATGGAATCAACCAGCAGTGGGGGCGGTAGTGGTATAGTCCTATCCTGGCTTGTCTCCTCTACGGACGGATGTCTCTTCAAGTAGTGTTCCGGGGTCACCAAGATAGAAACCAAAAGGAAGATCCCACAATGGTGTAATATTGTTTGGCAAAGATTCGAATTTTATTAAAATACACAAATACTCACATTAAAAACAAAATTACTAGGGGGCGTGGCCTGCAACGGAGCTGAATGGCCGCTTGATTCCAGAGCTCCGGTACTCCAGCGGACACAGCGGCTGAAAACGGCACAAATAAATTTCTCTTCCCCTGGCTGGCGATCCGATCCGGGCATACCAGGAGGGTATGATGGGCAAACGGAAAGGCACATCCAAGCCACAACGGCTGATGGAATATTTCACACAGCCGCAGCATGGAGGTAGGCAAAATGGCGCCGGCCATTCACCTGCATTGACACACAAAAACAAGCCCGCTCCGCACACCACCACCTCATCCCCTAACCATAATGAGACCTACAGTAGCCAGCAATCCCTCCCTTCCTCCTCACCATCAGGGAGCCCAGCCAAAGCTAAATTAAAGCTGGATGGAGGTGGATGCAGCCCTGCAATGAGCCCTGTAACGGATTCAGGGGATGACACCAGGGAGCTCCCTGATTCCATTACTGCCTTCCCCACTATGAACCAACCTGTACTGGACACTGTTCTAAAAGGTATGTTGGTGTCTTTAAAAAGCACTCTACAAGAAGATATGATGAATTGTATACATAGATTTAGTGGGGAGCTAAATGCAGTAGAGGCCCGAGTAGAGCATGTTGAAAGCAAGATGGGGGATTATGCCTCCACCATAAATGATTTGGTAGATGCTAATGAAGAAAGAGAAGAGGAATCTGTTTGGATTAAAAACAAAATCACAGATATTGAGGACAGGTCCAGACGGAATAACCTCAAGATTAGGGGGATCCCTGAATCAGTGCAAACATCAGATCTGCGGTCATATGCGATAGATTTATTTACTGCTCTTCTACCAGACCTCTCTGCAATAGACATTACTATTGATAGAATACACCGCCTACCAAAACCATCATATCTCCCGGATGCTGTCCCTAGGGATGTGATTCTGCACCTACATTTCTTTCATGTTAAAGAACAGCTAATGCAAACAATGCGCAAACAGGAAAACATTCCTCCCCGCTTCCAACAACTGTAATTATATGCTGACTTGTCTCAGCATACACTGCAAAAAAGACGGAATCTGAACACTATTACAAAAGTGCTCAGGAACCACAAAATACCCTATAGATGGGGTTACCCTACTAAAATTACAGTCACCAAACAGGATAAAACGTTTGTTGTGGATTCCCTGGATAAAGGTATTTCCTTACTAAAAGCATGGAAAATTCTTCCTGATTCCGGAGACGAAGGAAGTCCCATAACCAACTGACGATCATCTATCCCTGACTGGAAAAAAGTAACGCAAAGGAACGCCAAGTCGTATAAATAACATCCCTTGAGATTCCGGAGTGAACTCCTGTCCATTTTGAAAATGCCGGAGTAGCCGTTAGGCTAGAACTCATCCCCCAAGTTACTTGAGCAGCAATTAGCTGTACACGGGTGACTCCCATTAAATTCCATAAGAAGGAAATTTCCCTTATGGATTATTCTGAAGTTTATGGAAAGTTGCACTGTTGCTTTACTTGTTATGATATATGTGTTCGGTTATTCTTTTTTTGTTTTTTTTTCTGTCTATGGAGTATTACAGCTATCTATTAAGCATCCAGCTCATCGTGACAAAGTCTCTTCAACTCACTAAAACTCTCCAGTACAAAAGACGGCACGACACAGCTCGCACCAGGACCACAGTGAGTACTTGTCCCATGAGGGGGAAAACGCATATATTGCAACTTCCACAAAAGGGAGCTCTTATCTTCCTTAAATTTGAGCACAGGTCACAAACACCATACCCAAAAAAACAAACCCATGGCTATCCAATTTATATCCATCAACGCTAAAGGGCTTAACCACCCGGCAAAGAGAAAATCCCTTTGGAAAGAAGCACTGACAAATAAATCTGATATATTATGCGCCCAAGAAACGCATTTCTGTGGTACGTCCGCCCCAGTATGTCAAAACAAGAACTTTCCACACATTTTTTTTGCTAATGCGGATTCGAAATCCAAAGGAGTAATGACTGCCATAAGAGACACTGTAGCGTTTGTATTACATACGAAGCATATTGATCCACAAGGGCGATACTTGGTGTTGGTATGTGATATCAACCAGCTAACTTACACTATAGTAAACGTATATGCCCCAAACAAATATCAGGTTCGTTTTTTTCACAAACTTATACACAAAATTAATACCATCAAAAAGGGGTTTTTGATACTATGTGGGGACTTCAATATAATCCCTGATCCATCTATAGATACAACTGTAACGATATCAAGTACGGGACATGACAAGCTGTAGCTAGCTGCCATCTTGTGTGGAAGTAGCCATGACAGTTTTGCTAACCATGTAACCTCACAGAGAACTCTGAACTCCGTCTTCCCCACCTTAGGAATTCAAAGCTTTTTAAGTTCAACAGAAAAGGTTATCTCAACAGAGAAAACAGAGCAGGCTAAGTCAGTAGAAAACATTTGTTGTAAGGGCAGTGTTCAGGCCTGTCGTAAAACTGTCACCCTCCCCACTCAGAGAACAAACAGGCCTGGGTCGTAAAGTCTTCTGAATACACCTCCCTAGAATAAGTATGAAATTTCAGCATGTTTCATAACTTCTGACTTAGTAATAGCACAGACATAATCTGGATATATTTAGCTTCCTCAGATAATATGGAACGTTTCAAGTCCAGACACCCCTATGTCAGGTCATATGGGAAACCCCTGGGACCACTTATTCCTCCAAAGCAGGCTATACGTTATAGATATGGCATGTTTAGACTTGTTTTGAAGGAAATCTCAAGTTGAATAATAATATGGATATTTGGAGTCTGTAAACCCTACAGATGCAGATATATGAACATGTATTACAAAATGTACCTGGGACATGGTCATGAGTGTAGACACCTCCCAGCAACCAACCCCTACACCAGCTGACCAGATGATTGGTTACTGGTCGCTGTCAACACCCCTTTTGATTTGACAGAAAAGAGGAGATGCCAAGACAATGGGGAGTTCTCCTTTTACCATCCAAGAAGAAACATCTGCCAAGTCGAGAACCAATTACCTAGCTCATCGATCGAACTCTGATCAACCCTCGGACATTAATTGCAAGTATCCTTCCTTCCCAATTCTACCTTATTGCTTTGTGGCTGTATATTGTCTTTATTTTTTGAAACATCTTTTTTTTCTGTAAATATTTTATTTGCATCAACTTTGACCTTTTCATAATAAACCCTTATGTTGAAAAGTGTTAACCTTGTCTCTAAAGCTCCTAATGCAAGCTATAAACGAACCTGCCTCTTGAAGGGCGCTACTGTTGTAGAGTAAGACTCTGAGCAGATCTGTCTGTAGTGGCAGTGTGTGTGTCAGACGCTTATTCTAAAATTATAATTGGTATTGCAAAATTACGAGTCTCCCCCGGCTCGGTCTTTTAAACGGGGGTGGTGGCAGTTAAAGGGTTAATTGTGTAATTAGCCCAGTGACAATCACTCTCAGGCTGCTCGCACCTAGATTGTGGTCCCGCAAGCTGGAAAATCTTTGTGCTGGGCGCAGCTGAGAGTGGCATTGTTACGTAAGTGACAGCGTGGTGTGAGGTTGGCCGGTCCTTTGTCGCGAGTTAGCGAGGAGGGCAGGGATCTGACACCCGCGTTCGTCACATATTGGTTGGCAGCGTAGCGGGATAGTTTCGCATTAAGAGCATTCAGTGCATTGTTAGGAATTAGCTCTGCACTGAAGGATTGTAACCTTTGTGGAAACAGTCCTTAGAGACAAGCTGGTGCATATTTTTTTTTATTTTTATTTTTTCAAGAGAGACATACAGCAACAGCTCCTTCCTACACCTTCTTCCTATCTCTTCTTTCTGTTCTATCCTTTCTGCTTGCAACATGTCTGGGTTATCAGCATATAAAAAGATGAGCAAGAATGAACTGACTGTTGAGTGCACAGAAAGAGGAATTGACGTTGGTGGCAAAAATCGTGAAGGCTTGATACATGCCTTACAGGAGTTTGATATCCGTGCACACCAGAACCTGGGGGAAACTGGACCAGAAAGGGTTTCCGCTACTCCAGAGCCCAGTGGTTCAGAGGCGGCCTCACCAGATGGGCAAGCAGAGACTGACACTGGAATACCACGGATTGTTACCTCCAAGCCATCACAAGAGCAGGCTAGCATCAGATTGCCTGAAACCATCATAGACTCTCTTCAAATGCAAGAAACTCTACAAAACCTCAGGGAGACGGATCCTGTGGTGTACCTGCAGTTTCTTGAGCGCCAGGCGGCGGCCGAGAGAGAGGCTGCGGAACGCAGGGCTGAGCGGGAGGAACGCCAGGCTGAGAGGGAGGCTGATCGTCGGCACGAACTGGAGATGGCTAGGCTCCAGCAGCAGCGACAGGCTCAGAACCTCGGATCCCTAGAGCACAGGGATGCCTCTCTGCCAGTGACCCCGGCAGCCAAATTTCCAGTTATGGAAAAGGACAGTGACATTGACGTGTATCTACTGTCGTTTGAAAAAACTTGCCGTCAGTACCATCTGCCCCCAGCACAATGGGCCCGGTACCTGACGCCAGGGCTACGAGGCAAGGCCCTGGATGCTTATGTCGAACTGTCAGAAGAACAGTGCGACGATTATGCGGCCCTAAAAGCTGCAATCATCCAAAAGTTTCAGCTAACCCCGGAAGTGTACCGGAAGCGTTTTAGGTCCTTGCAAAAGGGGCCTGGGGACTCATACATGGATGTGGTAGGTCGCTTACGCACCACATTCCGGCAGTGGACTAAAGGCTTGGAAGCCGATTCTTTTGAATCCCTGGAAGATCTTATGATTGCAGATCAACTTTTGCACATCTGTCCTACAGACGTCAGACAGTTTGTGCTGGAGCGAAAGCCAGCCTCTGCCAAAGCAGCAGCAGAACTGGCAGATACCTATATCCACTCTCGGGTATCTGACCATCGCAAGGTTCCTCTGAATGGCTGGAAAGGAGGGAAATCGCACACGGCAACCCCTCCTCTGCCTACCAAACAAGTTCCTCAGCAGCCGGAACCTGCAACTCCTGGAGCCAAGGCCTTCCTAACTGACAAACGCAAATGCTACAACTGTGGGGGAGCCGGACATCTCACGGCGCAGTGCCCTGAGCAGAAGAAGACGACATCACCTGGCCATCCGGCTAGCAACCCTTCCGCTGTGCTGCTCGTCAGTGGGAAACCTCCCGGAACCAATGCCAACTTGCAGCCAGTCATCGTAGGCCACCGGACTGTAACAGGCTTTCGTGACACCAGAGCCGAAGTCACATTGGTCAGACCAGAGGTTATAGAAGAAACAGACATCATCCCAGAGAAGTTCCTTACCCTCACCGGAGTTGGGGGAACCCGTTCCTGTGTACCCCGTGCCTATGTTTTTATTGATTGGGGTGCCGGAAGTGGGATGAGAGAGGTGGGTGTCTCGGAGGAGATCCCCACTGCAGTGTTGTTGGGTTCTGATTTAGGTACCCTTGTTTCATACTATGCCCCTGCTAAAAGCACCCCAGATGCTCCCACGGATCTCTCCGGACCTCCCAAGGTACTGTTTACAGATGTTGGGGTAATATCTGGGCAACCTGTAGATGGACAGAGGGAGGGGGAGGGTGGAGTGGAAGTGCAAGGTCCTCCTTCTTCAGAGACAGGAGAGAAGGCCCCCTTGCTAGTGAAGGTAACTGATGTATGTTCCAATGATGCTGAACTGATAAAGGTTAAATGTGATGATGATGATGATGATGATGATGATGATGATGATGCATTGCCAGTATTGGTGGTCACTCGCAGTGCTGCAAAGGCAGCCGAGGTGCAGGCCCTGGTCGCAGAACAGCAGGAGGAGGTCTCTGGGCCCTCTCCCTGTTCTGACCCAGTGGACTCCACCTCTGCTGAGCCTCAGCAGCTGTCCATGTTTGCCACAGGACTGCTGGCTGGGACCTGTTGTTCCGCCTTTGAAACAGCACTGCAGACAGACCAAACACTAGCACAGCTCAGGAGTCTAGCTGATCGCCCCCCTGCAGAGAATGACAAACAAAAGGTCTATTGGGACAAAGGTAAACTGTACAGAGAAAATATGCCTGCAGAGGGGAATGAGGCTGACCTAGGTAGCAGGCAGCTGGTTGTACCCAGTCAATTTAGGGGACAGCTGCTAAAAGTGGCTCATGAAATTCCCCTCGCAGGGCACTTGGGGATCACTAAGACCCGAGGGCGGTTGATACATAACTTTTATTGGCCTACAATGCTCGCTGACATAGCTGACTACTGTCGGTCCTGTGTTACCTGCCAGCGAGTTGGCAAGGCAGGGGATGTACACAGGGCTCCGCTAAAACCTTTGCCTGTGATTGACGAACCTTTTAAGAGGGTGGCAGTGGATATCATTGGGCCTTTGGCCATCCCTAGCAGTTCAGGCAAACGTTTTATCCTTACAGTTGTCGACTATGCCACGCGTTATCCAGAGGCGGTGGCTCTCTCCTGCGTCCGGGCAGACAAGGTCGCTGATGCTCTGCTGGGAATCTTCACAAGAGTGGGATTCCCGGCTGAGCTCATTAGCGATCAAGGCCCTCAGTTTGTGTCCGACTTGATGCAAGCTCTCTGTCGAAAAATACAGATGACGCATATCATGGCCAGTCCTTATCACCCACAAACGAACGGTTTGTGCGAGCGTTTCAATGGAACCTTGAAACAAATGTTGTGCACCTTTGTGCACTCCCAGGGTAAGGACTGGGAACGATATCTGCCTCATCTGCTGTTTGCTTACAGAGAGGTGCCTCAGGAGTCCACAGGCTTTTCGCCATTTGAACTTTTGTACGGACGGAGGGTAAGAGGACCCCTGGACCTAATCCGTGAGACCTGGGAGGGCAAGATTGCCGACTCAAAGGTCTCTGTTGTGGATTATGTCCTAAAATTCAGAGATAAAATGGAGACGCTGGTGGAAATTGTGCAGGAGAACATGACCCAGGCCCAGACTAGGCAGAAAGAGTGGTATGACCGTAACGCTAGGGAGCGGACCTATGACATTGGTCAGAAGGTGTATGTTCTGCTTCCCCTGCGGCAGAACAAACTCCAAGCAGCATGGGAAGGCCCGTACACCATCACCCAGCGTCTGAATGATGTCACCTACTTGGTCAGGTTGGGAGAAGGGCGTAGACGGCAGAAGGCCATTCATGTTAACATGATCAAAGCCCATCATGAGCGCACGGCCTATGTCATGCCGGTCTGCAGCAGGCCAGAGCCCGAGGAGGCTGATCCACTTCTGGACCTGCTAGCAGACACCAGGGAGGTAGACTCAGAACTCCTGATAAACTCCAATCTTACCCCCACCCAGGTACCTGGACTGAAGCGAGTGCTGGCAGTACATGGTAGCAGGTTTACGGGAAAACCTGGGAGGACACACCTCGCTGTCCACCAGGTGGACACCGGGGCACATCCCCCCATTAAACAGTCGGCCTATCGCGTCTCCCTGGAGGTGCTGGCCGACATGAAAAGGGAGGTGGAGGAAATGCTGCAGCTGGGGGTGATTCAGAAGTCCCACAGTGCCTGGGCGTCCCCAGTAGTCTTGGTTCCCAAAAAGGACCAGACGACCAGGTTCTGTGTGGACTACCGGAAGCTGAATGCCATCACTACTGCAGATGCCTACCCCATGCCCCGGATTGATGAGTTGTTAGATAGGCTGGCGGCCGCCCGTTATATAACAATCATGGATCTGAGCAGGGGGTACTGGCAAATTCCTCTGGCCCCTGAGGCTCGGGAAAAGTCGGCCTTCATCACCCCATTCGGATTGTTCGAGTTTACCGTCATGCCGTTTGGGATGAAGAATGCCCCAGCTACCTTCCAGAGAGTCATGAATGACTTACTGGAGGGGCTGGAAACCTTTGCCGTAGCCTACTTGGATGACATCGCCGTGTTCAGCCCTACCTGGGAAGAACACCTGGTGCACCTGTCACAGGTCCTAGACCAACTGACAGCCGCCAATCTGACTGTCAAACCCAGTAAGTGTCAGATTGGCATGACTGATGTGCAGTACTTGGGACACCAGGTAGGAGGAGGTACCCTGAAACCCGAGACAGGGAAGGTTGAGGCCATCCTGGCCTGGCCTACCCCTCAAACCAAAAAGCAGGTTATGTCTTTCTTGGGGACCGCTGGCTACTATAGGAAATTTGTATGTAACTATAGTAGCCTGGCCAAACCTCTGACTGACCTAACCAAAAAGAAACTGCCCAAGGTGGTGTCTTGGACACCAGAATGTGAGCAGGCATTTCAGGCCTTGAAGGGGGCGCTGGCCAGCGCACCTGTGCTGCAGGCTCCAGACTTCACCCGCCGTTTCCTTGTGCAGACGGATGCCTCTGCCTTTGGATTGGGTGCAGTCCTGAGCCAGGTGGACGAGGCCGGAGAGGAGCATCCCATCCTCTACCTGAGCAGGAAGCTGCTTCCCAGGGAAGTAGCATATGCCACGATCGAAAAGGAGTGTCTTGCGATCGTGTGGGCTCTCCAGAAGTTACAAACGTACCTTTATGGACGGCACTTCACTGTGATCACAGATCACAATCCCTTGAGCTGGCTAAATCGTGTTGCTGGGGAGAATGGCAAACTACTTCGGTGGAGCCTAATTCTTCAGCAATACGATTTCACCATCCAGCATAAGAAAGGCAGCGCCCATGGCAATGCTGATGGGCTGTCACGACAAGCCGAGCCCGCAGGAGTCGGTTGCGTCAGGAGGGAAATTGTAGTTCCCTCCCATGCAACCACCTAAGGGGGGAGGTGTAACGATATCAAGTACGGGACATGACAAGCTGTAGCTAGCTGCCATCTTGTGTGGAAGTAGCCATGACAGTTTTGCTAACCATGTAACCTCACAGAGAACTCTGAACTCCGTCTTCCCCACCTTAGGAATTCAAAGCTTTTTAAGTTCAACAGAAAAGGTTATCTCAACAGAGAAAACAGAGCAGGCTAAGTCAGTAGAAAACATTTGTTGTAAGGGCAGTGTTCAGGCCTGTCGTAAAACTGTCACCCTCCCCACTCAGAGAACAAACAGGCCTGGGTCGTAAAGTCTTCTGAATACACCTCCCTAGAATAAGTATGAAATTTCAGCATGTTTCATAACTTCTGACTTAGTAATAGCACAGACATAATCTGGATATATTTAGCTTCCTCAGATAATATGGAACGTTTCAAGTCCAGACACCCCTATGTCAGGTCATATGGGAAACCCCTGGGACCACTTATTCCTCCAAAGCAGGCTATACGTTATAGATATGGCATGTTTAGACTTGTTTTGAAGGAAATCTCAAGTTGAATAATAATATGGATATTTGGAGTCTGTAAACCCTACAGATGCAGATATATGAACATGTATTACAAAATGTACCTGGGACATGGTCATGAGTGTAGACACCTCCCAGCAACCAACCCCTACACCAGCTGACCAGATGATTGGTTACTGGTCGCTGTCAACACCCCTTTTGATTTGACAGAAAAGAGGAGATGCCAAGACAATGGGGAGTTCTCCTTTTACCATCCAAGAAGAAACATCTGCCAAGTCGAGAACCAATTACCTAGCTCATCGATCGAACTCTGATCAACCCTCGGACATTAATTGCAAGTATCCTTCCTTCCCAATTCTACCTTATTGCTTTGTGGCTGTATATTGTCTTTATTTTTTGAAACATCTTTTTTTTCTGTAAATATTTTATTTGCATCAACTTTGACCTTTTCATAATAAACCCTTATGTTGAAAAGTGTTAACCTTGTCTCTAAAGCTCCTAATGCAAGCTATAAACGAACCTGCCTCTTGAAGGGCGCTACTGTTGTAGAGTAAGACTCTGAGCAGACCTGTCTGTAGTGGCAGTGTGTGTGTCAGACGCTTATTCTAAAATTATAATTGGTATTGCAAAATTACGAGTCTCCCCCGGCTCGGTCTTTTAAACGGGGGTGGTGGCAGTTAAAGGGTTAATTGTGTAATTAGCCCAGTGACAATCACTCTCAGGCTGCTCGCACCTAGATTGTGGTCCCGCAAGCTGGAAAATCTTTGTGCTGGGCGCAGCTGAGAGTGGCATTGTTACGTAAGTGACAGCGTGGTGTGAGGTTGGCCGGTCCTTTGTCGCGAGTTAGCGAGGAGGGCAGGGATCTGACACCCGCGTTCGTCACAACAACGAGGAAGGCGAAATGGGCAATGGCATCTCTTCAAGATTTTATACATAAAGAGAACTTATACGATGTGTGGTGGTGTCTCCATGCTGGAGAAAGAGATTTCACATTCTTCTCCGCCCCACACCATACATATACCAGAATCGATCTTTTTTTGGTAGACCAACATACCTTGACCAAGTCGGTTTCTTCGACCATCAACAATATTACATGGTCAGATCACGCCTCTATTACCTTATCCATAAAAGACGCTTCTTTAGTCAATACTACTCCAGTATGGAGAGCTAACTCTTTTCTCTTGCAACAACCAGAGTCCAAACAATTTATTGAAGACCATTTGCTAGAATTTTTTACTATTAACGAACCTTCTGTTCAGAGCCACTTTACTCTGTGAAATGCTCACAAGGCATTTATTAGGGGGATATTCATAAAATTGGGGGCCAGGGCGAGGAGGCAGCGGCAAAAGAAGCTACAAATTATTACAGATGAAATTTATAGTTTAGAATCCAAAAATAAACAACAATCTTCTCCCACATTATCCAAAAGACTAAACCAGTTGAGATATGATCTCAGACTCCTCTTACTAGAGGAATTTGAGAAAAACACAAAACGACTTAAAATGAATTATTATGCACATGGAAATAGGGCAGGAAAGTTGTTAGCGCAACAACTTAAGGGACATAGAAGTAAAACTAAAATTCCATATATCTTACACCCTACGAACAAAACCAAAATGCAACATCCACAAGATATAGCGGACGCCTTTAGCAATTATTATGGTACCCACTATAACCTCAAAGATGATGCAACCACATTCCAACCAACTACCGTGATGATAAATGATTTTTTAGAACAAATCACATTACCAACACTGTCTCAACAGGAAAAGGAGTATTTAAGTGCACCATTTACCATCGAAGAAATCCACAAAACTATTGATTCACTCCCCGCTAACAAATCCCCAGGCCCAGATGGTTTTATAGGGGAATACTATCAAGCATTTAAATCCCTATTATCTCCCCATCTAAACAAAGTTTTCAATGCTGCGGCTGCCTCCTCCTCCTTCCCACCAGAAATGCTAAATGCATTAATAGTGACTTTGCCCAAGCCAGGGAAAAACCCGGACACTCCAGCAAACTTTCGGCCTATATCATTATTAAATACTGATTTAAAAATGTATGCCAAAATCATAGCTAACCGCCTAATAGACATTCTGCCCCACTTAATCCATTCGGATCAGACTGGGTTCACTAGAGGACGTCAGACCTCCGATGTTACCAGGAGGTTGACAAACATTATTCACACTGCTGCGATCCAGCGAAGGCCTTCTCTGATTCTAGCGTTGGACGCAGAGAAGGCCTTTGATAGAGTACATTGGGGATACTTAGAATTGGTTCTGGGGAGGTTTGGGTTCTCTGGATGCATCTTGAAGGCAATAATGGCATTATATTCGAAACCCTCAGCCCACGTGTATACCTCTGGAGTACTCTCTAAGCCGTTCAATATAACTAACGGTACCTGCCAGGGTTGTCCTCTTTCCCCACTAATTTTCAATCTAATTCTAGAACCCTTAGTAACATTTATCAGAAAACACCAATCCATAACAGGCTTCCTAACCCATAAATCAGAACATGTCATTAGCTTATTCGCAGATGACATTATCTTAATGCTTACAAATCCGACAATTTCCCTGGCTTCAGTACACGACACATTATAAATGTTTACTAAAATTTCTTACTATAAGGTAAATGAGAACAAATCTTATATATTAGGTATTGGCATAGAGCCACAATTGAAAAAGGTACTCAGTTCACGGTTTCCATATACATGGTGCAGGGAGGGGGTGAATTATCTAGGAATCACTTTAACCGCATCTCCGAACGACCTTTTTAGGGCCAACTATATTCCCTTTCTCAGCTTCTTACCGTCGAGACTTCAAAATTTAGCTAAATCGGAACTTTTATGGTCAGGACGCCTCGCTGCTTTTAAAATGGTAGTTCTACCTCAATTAATATACCTGTTTAGATCACTTCCTATCCCGGTTCCCAATTCCTACTTTTCCAAACTCCAGTCTTTGCTTAACGGATTTCTATGGAAAGGGAAAAAAGCAAGATGGGCTTTTAAAAACTCAGTGATGTCCAGAAAAGTGGGGGGAGTGGGTAATATTGTGATTAAGGATTACTACCTCGCATCCATTCTAGCGCAACTAAGATCAGGGTTCCCAGAATCACCCAATCCTAGGTGGCAGGAGTTAGAGGAGAACCAAATTCCCAACAAAAATCTTTACAAATATTTAACGATACATCCATTCAACTCTTCCCACACCCAGTCTTTAGCTCCTTCGATGAAAGCATCACTCCGAGCCTGGAATATACTAGGAGAAAAACAATCATTTACTTCCCATGTATCCTGACTACAGATTCCTATCACCAGTTTATCCGGGATTATACCAGACCTTCGCATAAATCACTGGGAAGAACAAGGTATAGTGAATTTAGAAGATCTTAGAATAGGTCCCATGATGAAAACATTTAGAGCACTACAAATTGAATACAATCTAGAGCAGTCTGAATACATACAGGTTTGTCATTTTCTGAGAACTAACCCCCCTCTTTCAATACTCCCTTGGAGAATAATATTATATCTTAATAAACAAACCACCACTATCAAAGGAATCTCATTATTCTATAATACCTTAAACGACAAGCTGACATTTGTTAAACATCCCCATATCGAGGCTTGGGAACGAGAACTAAAAAAATGCTTCACCCCGGCACAATGGCAAAAGGCACTTCAGACTACATATGCTACCTCCAGGTGTATCAACTTATGGGAATTAACACAAAAGATACTAATGTGTTGGTATTTAACACCATATAGGATCTCTAAGTTTGACCATAATACCTCCCCAATGTGTTGGAGGAATTGCAATAATATAGGTACCCTATACCATATACTTTAGGACTGTCCAAAAATACATATACTATGGGAAAAGGTATTTGACATACTCGCACAAATAACAAAACATCAGATTCAAGCAACTCCGGGTCTAGCTATTCTCTCTATAGACATAGACTTGCTCCCTAAAACCTATAGGAGGATAGTATCTCATGTTTTACTAAGCACTAGATTAACGATTACTAGACATTGGAAAGCTCAGGAAATCCCCATGATAACAGAAATAATTCTAACCACCTACACACATATTACGTATGAAAAAATGTTTGCATCATCCCAAGGTAAACTCCTTGTATCATGTAACCAATGGAAACCGTGGACCGACTGGTATAAATCAAGGAAAATATAAGAGCTGTTACTGATATATGTACACTTACAAGATGAGCTTTATGTTAATTTCTACAAGCTTAGATTGCTCCATTTATTATTTGGTACAAGTTAATTTTGTTGTTATTTAATTTTGTTTTTATTTTGTTTTCATTTTCATTTAATGCACATCACAACTGGTCCAAAACTGTAATAATCCATGTAAAATCTGTGCTGATTATCAATCCTTTATCCAAGCTGGTTGAGCCCCCTCCTTCCAGGGCACAGCATGTACCCAATAGGGGTGTCGGAGGGAGGGGACTCTCTCAATTTATATATATTTATATATACTAATAATAATTACAGTGTCATGAGATTTCTAAATATCTCTAGTATGTCTTACGGTACAAAGGCACATAAGTTTATGTAACACTAAGTAACATAAGTATCTAGTTGCTACATTGGAAATATTTGTAATATCCATTACTGTATAGTACTGTTTTTCTTTTCTCAGTACTTTGATTGTACTTTCTTTTTCTGATAAAAATTAATAAAAAACTATTGCAAATTAAAAACAAAATTACTGGGCGGAGATCCAACGAGCGCCGAGCTCATAACAAATCAAACAAAGAATGCCTGTCCCGTCCCTACGCGTGACGTCACGACCCACGTGACTTCATCAGGGGATCCTCAAGGCTGATACACAGACCAGGAGCCCTCCCCTTCTCTTTTTATGGTTATACCACGCCGCTGAGGGCAAAGTTTTTTTCCTGTGGATCCATCCATCTGTACCACAGTCCCTGATGTCCCATTCCAGCTCCCATCTTGGCTTTATGGTGGTCCGGAGCAGCAGGATTTAACAGCCTACTCAGACCCTCTGTAACGGGGGGTCATGGGTTTCTGGTAAGTGGCCAGGCACTCTATTTATGGTGGTGGACCCAAGCACTTATGTTTCCATATAACTGGACCTTCACTGGATTTTCACATCATACTTGGGTGTTCTTATATGGACTATTACTCACAACCTTCTAAAATATTGTTGCACAAAATATTGCAGCCTTTGTTGCTAGTATATTTTTTGCACATGCCCTTCTTTTTTGGATATATGATTATATGCATATTTGAATTTTGTTTAAGGTGATGTCTGACCATCTTTACATTTATATTCACTGTGTTTTGTCAAAAGCGCGAGTCACCAGTTTATTATTGTTCACATTGTGTGTTTGTGTCACATATAGGATTTCGCAGCTTGGTTTTTTTTATAATTTACTTACCTTTTTGATGCGCAGTTATTTTCACATTTCTTTTTGTTCACACTATACCGGGCTGCGGATCGCACAGGAGCGATGTGCGTCCCTGTTCCCCATTTCAGGTACGAATCAGGGACGATTCTATGCCTGAATTCGGCCCTGAAACGGAGCCAAAGACGCACAGCGTTTTTGTGCAGTGCGCTTCGCAGCCGCCCCGGAGATATGTGAACCGGCTCCATAGAGAGGCAGTCACATTCTCCTGCTATGTGATATAGATGTGCGGAAACGCATATCTAATTCATATAGGTGTGAACCCGGGCTGAAGTCTTTTTGACCCCAGATCTCATATTTAAGAAGTCCTGTCATGCTTTTTTTCTATCACAAGGGATGTTTATATTCCTTGTAGCAGGAATACAAGTGACCCATTTTTTTTTTAAAAGGATAGTGGAAAAATAAAAAATAAAAAGTAAAATAAATTACAAAAAATATATTTTTTTAAAGTGTCCCGAGTTTGCGCCCAGAAGCAAACACATACGTTAGTAGCGTCCGCCTATGGAAAAGATGTTCAAACTACACATGTGAGCATTAGAGTGAGAGCAATAATTCTAGCACTAGACCTCCTCTGTAACTCAAAACTGGTAACCTGTAAAAAAAATTAAATGTCACCTATGGAGATTTTTAAGTGCAAAAGTTTTTCGCCATTTCACAAGCGAACGCAATTTTGAAGCGTGACATGTTGGGTATCAATTTAGTCGGCATAACATTATCTTTCACAATATAGAAAATTGTGCTAATTTTACTGTTGTCTTATTTTAAACTCAAAAAAGTGTATTTTTTCCCAAAAAATTGCGCTTGGAAGATACAAATACGGTGTGACATAAAGTATTGCAACGACCGCCAATTTATTCACTAGGGTGTATGAAAAAAAAAATCTATAATGTTTGGGATTCTAAGTAATTTTCTAGCAAAAAACAAACAAACAGATTTTATCTTGTAAACAACAAATCTTAAAACGAGGCTCGGGGCTGAAGGGGTTAATGACTTCTTCAGAATAAAACCTCTGATTGATCAATGAGCACCTGGAACCTGTTTCTTGCTTTAGAGATGTTCATATCAGGATCTGGTGAGGTGTGGGGTAGGAGTGTCTCTGCAGAATTGAATGGAAAAGCCGAACTCTCCCTTGTGGCAGCAGTTTTCATCGAATTGTATACAAGGAAAAATCCAACCCTGACTGTATGCAGTGACAGGGGATAGTGGGGTGTGCTGAAGGGTCCAATGATGCCAGCTGCCAGGGGATCTATTGTTGTTGGGGGGATTTATTGTTGCTGCCCCCCAGAAACAATTGAGCCACTAGCCAAATAAGACCCCCCATCTTATATTGCTAGTAAGTCAATTGTTGCTGGGAGGGATCTACTGTTGAGGGAGGGGTCTATTGTTGCTGGCTGCTGGGGGATCTATTGTTGCTGGAGAGATTTATTGTTGAGGGACAGGTCTATTGTTGCTAGGGAGAGCTTATTTTGCTGGTGGTCAATTGTTGCTGGGAGCGATGTACTGTTGAGGAAGGGGTCTATTGTTGCTGGCTGCTGGAAGGTCTATTAATGCTGGCTGCTGGGAGATCAATTATTGCTGGGGGGGATTTATTGTTGGGGACAGGTCTTTTGTTGATGGGGGAGATTTTTTGTTGAGGGAGGGGTCTAATATTGATGGGGGGTCTTATGTTGCTGGTGGTAAAATGTTGCTGGGAGCGATCTACTGTTCGGGAGGGGTCCATTGTTGCTGGCTGCTGGAAGGGCTATTAATGCTGGTAGCTGGGGTTTCAATTGTTGCTGGGGGGATTTATTGTTGAGGTAGGAGTCTATTCCTGCTGTGGGATCTTATGTTGCAGGTGGTCAAATGTTGCTGGTAGTGATCTACTGTTAAGGAGGGGTTCGTTGTTGCTGGCTGCTGGAGGGTCTATTAATGCTGGCTGCTGGGGGATCTGTTGTTGTGAGGCGGTATTTTATTACAAGCAGTCTATTGCTGCTGGAGGGGATCTATTATTGTTGGGGGTGTCTATTATTGTGGGGAATCTATTTTTGCTTGCGGGGCTATTGTTGCTGGCTGAGATCTATTTTACTGCTTTTCTTATTATAATTACCAAATTCTGGTACAGATTACATAGCACCACAAAACGATACTTTGGTTCTGTTTGTTTTTTTTAAAGATGGTACTGGGTGGTGGGTAGGGGGTGGAGACAAGGGATGGTGCTTGGGGGTGGGTAGGGGGTGGAGACAAGGGATGGTGCTTAGAGGTGGGTAGGGGGTGGAGACAAGGGATGGTGCTTAGAGGTGGGTAGGAGGTGGAGACAAGGGATGGTGCTTGGAGGTGGGTAGGGGGTGGAGACAAGGGATGGTGCTTGGTGGTGGGTAAAGGTGGAGACAAGGGATGGAGCTTAGAGGTAGGTCGGAGATGAAGACATGGTATGGTGCTTGGAGGTGGGTAAGGGGTGAAGAAAACTGATGGTGCTTGGAGGTGGAGACAAGGAATGGTGCTTAGAGGTAGGTCGGAGATGGAGACAAGGTATGGTGCTTGGGGGTGGGTAGGGGGTGGAGACAAGGGATGGAGCTTAGAGGTAGGTTGGGGTGGAGACAAGGAATGGTGCTTGGAGGTGGGTAAGGGTCGAAGAAAACTGATGGTGCTTGTAGGTGGAGACAAGGGATGGTACTGGGTGGTGGGTAGGGGGTCGAGACAAGGGATGGTGCTTGGAGGTGGGTAGGGGGCGGAGACATGGAATGGTGCTTAGAGGTGTGTAGGGGTGGAGACAAGGGATGGTGCTTGGAGGTGAGTAGGGGGTGGGGACAAGGGATGGAGCTTAGAGGTAGGTTGGGGTGGAGGCAAGGTATGGTGCTTGGAGGTGGGTAGGGGGTGGAGACAAGGGATGGAGCTTAGAGGTAGGTCGGAGATGGAGACAAGGTATGGTGCTTGGAGGTGGGTAAGGGGTGAAGAAAACTGATGGTGCTTGGAGGTGGAGACAAGGAATGGTGCTTAGAGGTAGGTCGGAGATGGAGACAAGGTATGGTGCTTGGAGGTGGGTAGGGGGTGGAGACAAGGGATGGAGCTTAGAGGTGGGTAGGGGGTGGAGCCAAGGAATTGTGCTTGGTGGTGGGTAAAGGTGGAGACAAGGGATGGTGCTTGGAGGTGAGTAGGGGGTGGAGACAAGGGATGGAGCTTAGAGGTAGGTCGGAGATGGAGACAAGGTATGGTGCTTGGAGGTGGGTAAGGGGTGAAGAAAACTGATGGTGCTTGGAGGTGGAGACAAGGGATGGTACTTGGGGGTGGGTAGGGGGTGGAGACAAGGGATGGTGCTTGGAGATGGGTAGGGGTCAGAGACAAGGACTGACTTTGGAGACGGGAGTTCCTGCACCTAATGTCTGAGAAAAAAAGCCCTGATTAGATCCTATAACATAAAAGTTCTTCAAAATGAAGTCAACCCATTACTTAAAATGTGAAATTACTGAGAATGTGCTCTCATCAACTTTAACTCGCATTAATAATCATTTTAGAATTCACAGATCAAATTATATTTATTAATATAGACAGATACATCTACATAGATATTTGATCCCACAACTAAAATGGCATCATTATTTATCTTTCTGGAAGGCGGTGGGTGACATCTTCCCTCTCTTGAAGAGCGATGGGTGATGGGTATCTCGGGTATCTGACACTTTAGGGTGTTTTGGATACTTTCTCCCCCTCTGGTCATTGTGGTTCCTCCTCACTAAGTGACCACACTATTCTCTAATGATATAACGGCTGGTGGGAGGAACCACTACAACCCGCAGGAGACAAGGATTCCAACAAACCCAACATGTCTGATCCCAGCAGTGTGCAGAACAAAAATTAAATCCACTGTCCACCTAAGGCCTCATGTAAACTGCTGCTGGTAAACGGACATTCAGAGGCCGTTGGCTGCTTTTTTCAGCTGCCCCTGAACTCATCCAATGTTATCTTATGTGTACATGTACACAGGTTTGTTTAATGTTGTTTGTAGGCAATTGCGTTTATATGCTTTTCTTTAAAGGCAAAAAAATGAGTTCAGATGCCGAAGTTTCTGACTTTTTCAGACGCCAAACGCTGTTAAATGTGGTACCCGCATTTAGCCGTGTTTCGTTTATAGGCGTTTTTCATTTTTGGCTATTTTGAAAAAAAAAAAAAAAAATTTTTTTCAAACGCATCTAAACGCAAACACGGCATGTAAACGCGGCAAAACTGACGTTTTGAACGTGGGTTTTTATCTGTCAAGTTAAATCGTTCTGGAGAGGTTGTAAAAACATCCCGTGTACATTAATAATGTTCATTCTCTATACATTAGCAAAATACTACAATTAACAATAATAGAGATAATGCTATAACTACTGGTAACCCAGCGTTGCTCCATACTTATTAGTGGATAAATGTTTTTGTATTCAGGTCAGGTCTGAACAGAATTATGTAACATTTTGGGAAAAATATACAACCAAGAAGTCCAGAACTTGAGGCTATTAGAGCAAAAACCTCCACAGCCACCATGTATTTTCCTCTGGTACTCAGATAGGCCGGGATCATGGCAATCCAGACACTGCAGAACACCAGCATGCTGAAGGTGATGTACTTGGCTTCATTAAAACTGTCCGGTAATGTCCTGGCTAAAAAAGCGATAATGAAACTCACAGCTGCCAGAAGCCCCATATATCCCAGGACAGAGTAGAAGCCAATAACTGAACCCTCATTACACTGAATGATGATCTTCCCCTGATAAGAGTGAGTGTCCTGATCCTGGAAGGGAGGAGAAATAGACAACCAAGTGACACAGATTATGACTTGAACCAGTGATAAGACACGAATGATAAAAGTGGGTAGTTTGGCTCCCATCCATTTCCTCCAGGGGCTCCCAGGTTTGGTGGCTTTAAAAGCAATACACACCATGATACTTTTGGCAAGAAGAGAAGAGACGGCAACTGAGAAGATGACACCAAAAGAGGTGACACGGAGCATGCAGGTCACATCTACTGGATGGCCGAGGAACAAGAAGACACAGAGGAAGCTCAGCATGATGGAGACCAGGAGAAGATAGCTCAGGTTCCGGTTATTAGCTTTAACAATGGGGGTGTCCTGGTAATGTATAAATATCACCAATATTAAACCAGTCAAAAGACAACAGAGGATGGAGACAGCCGAAAATACTACAACAATGGTATCAGTGTAGGAGAGAAATTCCACCAATTTTGGAACACACCGATCCTTCTTCTCATTTGGCCATTCTTCATCAGGACATTTCATGCAGTTTTCACTGTCTGCAAGAAGAACAATACAAACACAATGAACATCGGGGTCAGAGTTTCAATCAGTACATTTTAGGACTTCACGAAATGAGATTGGCCGTCACTACATCAGGATTGATCGATTTTCACATATACAATATATCCCATAGTCTGCAGACTCTATAACTTTCACACAAATAATATACACTGATGTAGGGTATTTTCACCAAAGAAATGGAACAGAATACATTTTGGTCTATATATATATTAAGAAAGATTTTTTTTTTTAATTTTTAACAGAAACATAGTTACATAGTTAGGTTGCCACCCCTCTGTCCAAATATTCCACGTCCACAGCCACCTCTCTGTCCAAGTATACCATGTCCACTGCCACCCCTCTGTCCAAGTATACCATGTCCACCGCCACCCCTCTGTCCAAGTATACCACGTCCACAGCCTCCCCTCTGTCCAAGTATACTACGTCCACTGCCACCCCTCTGTCCAAGTATACCACGTCCACTGCCACCCCTCTGTTCAAGTATACCACGTCCACAGCCACCCCTCTGTCCAAGTATACCACGTCCACTGCCACCCCTCTGTCCAAGTATACCACATCCACCGCCACTCCTCTGTCCAAGTATACCACAGCCACCCCTCTGTCCAAGTATACCACGTCCACTGCCACCTCTCTGTCCAAATATACCATGTCCACAGCCAGCCCTCTGTCCAAGTATACCACATCCACCGCCACTCCTCTGTCCAAGTATACCACATCTACAGCCACCCCTCTGTCCAAGTATTCCACAGCCACCCCTCTGTCCAAGTATACCACATCCACTACCACCCCTCTGTCCAAGTATACCACGTCCACTGCCACCTCTCTGTCCAAATATACCACTTCCACAGCCTCCCCTCTGTCCAAGTATACCACGTCCACAGCCACCCCTCTGTCCAAGTATACCACGTCCACAGCCACCCCTCTGTCCAAGTATACCAAGTCCACAGCCACCCCTCTGTCCAAGTATATCATGTCTACTGCCACGCCACTGTCCAAGTATATCACATCTGCAGCCACCCCTCTGTCCAAGTATACCACGTCCACTGCCACACCTCTGTCCAAGTATACCACATCCACAGCCACCCCTCTGTCCAAGTATACCACGTCCCCTGCCACCCCTCTGTCCAAGTATACCACGTCTACAGCCACCCCTCTGTCCAAGTATACCACATCAACAGCCTCCCCTCTGTCCAAGTATACCACGTCCACTGCCACCCCTCTGTCCAAGTATACCACATCCACCGCCACTCCTCTGTCCAAGTATACCACATCTACAGCCACCCCTCTGTCCAAGTATACCATGTCCACCGCCACCCCTCTGTCCAAGTATACCACTTCCACAGCCTCCCCTCTGTCCAAGTATACCACGTCCACAGCCACCCCTCTGTCCAAGTATACCACGTCCACAGCCACCCCTCTGTCCAAGTATACCAAGTCCACAGCCACCCCTCTGTCCAAGTATATCATGTCTACTGCCACGCCTCTGTCCAAGTATATCACATCTACAGCCACCCCTCTGTCCAAGTATACCACGTCCACTGCCACACCTCTGTCCAAGTATACCACATCCACAGCCACCCCTCTGTCCAAGTATACCACGTCCCCTGCCACCCCTCTGTCCAAGTATACCACGTCTACAGCCACCCCTCTGTCCAAGTATACCACATCAACAGCCTCCCCTCTGTCCAAGTATACCACGTCCACTGCCACCCCTCTGTCCAAGTATACCACATTCACCGCCACTCCTCCGTCCAAGTATACCACATCTACAGCCACCCCTCTGTCCAAGTATTCCACAGCCACCCCCCTGTCCAAGTATACCACGTCCACTGCCACCTCTCTGTCCAAATATACCATGTCCACAGCAGCCCTCTGTCCAAGTATACCACAGCCACCCCTCTGTCCAAGTATACCATGTCCACCACCACCCCTCTGTCCAAGTATACCACGTCCACAGCCTCCCCTCTGTCCAAGTATACCACATCCACAGCCACCCCTCTGTCCAAGTATACCACGTCCACAGCCACCCCTCTGTCCAAGTATACCAAGTCCACAGCCACCCCTCTGTCCAAGTATACCAAGTCCACAGCCACCCCTCTGTCAAAGTATACCACGTCTACAGCCACCCCTCTGTCCAAGTATACCACGTTCACAGCCTCCCCTCTGTCCAAGTATATCATGTCTACTTCCACCCCTCTGTCCAAGTATATCACATCTACAGCCACCCCTCTGTCCAAGTATACCAAGTCCACAGCCACCCCTCTGTCCAAGTATACCACGTCTACAGCCACCCCTCTATCCAAATATACCACGTCTACAGCCACTACCTGTCCAAGTATACCACGTCCCCTGCCACCGCTCTGTCCAAGTATACCACGTCTACAGCCACCGCTCTGTCCAAGTATACCACATCCAGAGCCTCCCCTCTGTCCAAGTATACCACGTCCACAGCCTCCCCTCTGTCCAAGTGTACCACATCCACAGCCACTCCTCTTTCCAAGTATACCACATCCACCCCTCTGTCCAAGTATACAACGTCCACAGCCATCCCTCTGTCCAAGTATACCACGTCCACTGCCACCTCTCTATCCAAGGTTTTACTTACCTCTTCATAAAAAGAAATCAGGTTTGTCTGTAAACTTCTGTCTTTCATTATCCCATGCTGTCTATGTGGTCTTTTATTAACCACTTCAGCCCCGGAAGGATTTACCCCCTTCCTGACCAGAGCACTTTTTACAATTTGGCACTGCGTTGCTTTAACTGTCAATTGCGCGGTCATGCAATGCTGTACCCAAACAAAATTTGCGTCCTTTTCTTCCCACAAATAGAGCTGTCTTTTGATGGTATTTGATCACCTCTGCCGTTTTTATTTTTTGCGCTATAAACGGAAAAAGACTGAAATTTTTGAAAAAAAAATGATATTTTCTACTTTTTGTTATAAAAAAAAATCCAATAAACTCAATTTTAGTCATACATTTAGGCCAAAATGTATTCGGCCACATGTCTTTGGTAAAAAAAATGTCAATAAGCGTATATTTATTGGTTTGTGCAAAAGTTATAGCGCCTACAAACTAGGGTACATTTTCTGGAATTTACACAGCTTTTAGTTTATGACTGCCTATGTCATTTCTTGAGGTGCTAAAATGGCAGGGCAGTACAAAACCCCCCAAATGACCCCATTTTGGAAAGTAGACACCCCAAGGAAATTGCTGAGAGGCATGTTGAGCCCATTGAATATTTATTTTTTTGTCCAAAGTGATTGAATAATGACAAAAAAAAAAAGTTTACTAAAAGTTGTCACTAAATGATATATTGCTCACACAGGCCATGGGCATATGTGGAATTACACCCCAAAATACATTCTGCTGCTTCTCCTGAGTACGGGGATACCACATGTTTAGGACTTTTTGGGAGCTTAGCTGCGTACGGGGCCCCGAAAACCAAGCACCGCCTTCAGGATTTCTAAGGGCGTACATTTTTGATTTCACTCCTCACTACCTATCACAGTTTTGAAGGCCATAAAATGCCAAGATGGCACAACCCCCCCCAAATGACCCTATTTTGGAAAGTAGACACCCCAAGCTATTTTCTAAGAGGCATGGTGAGTATTTTGTAGGTCTCATTTGTTTTTGAAAATGAAGAAAGACAAGAAAAACATATATTTTTTTCTTTTTTCAATTTTTTTTTTCAAAACCCCCCCAAATAACCCCATTTTGGAAAATAGACACCCCAAGCTATTTGCTGAGAGGCATGTCGAGTCACTGTCACTAAATGATATATTGCTCAAACATGCCATGGGAATATGTGAAATTACACCCGAAAATACATTCTGTTGCTTCTCCTGAGTACGGGGATACCACATGTTTAGGACTTTTTGGGAGCCTAGCCGCGTCCGGGACACCGAAAACCAAGCACCGCCTTCAGGCTTTCTAAGGGCGTAAATTTTTGATTTCACTCTTCACTGCCTATCACAGTTTTGGAGGCCATGGAATGCCCAGATGGCACAACCCCCCCAAATGACCCCATTTTGGAAAATAGACACCCCAAGCTATTTGCTGAGAGGTATAGTGAGTATTTTGCAGACCTCACTTTTTGTCACAAACTTTTGAAAATTTGTGGGATACTGGGGTGGGCTGTTATAGGGGATGGGTCATTTGTTGCCCTCCACCCTACAGACCCCAGCTGTCCCACCCTTCATTTTTAATTTACCCCCACTGACACATATAGTTTGTGTTTCTTTTTGGGGGGGCCTCTTTTTACATGCAAGTTTATCCCTTGATATTACTACTACGGCTAATTGTCAGCCCCGTTGCAACCCTCCGAGACAGACGCCCATTAGGTCGGCCAGACACTTTTACTTGGCTACCCGCCCCCTTATCCACATGTTTTTACCAACTCATGTGGCTCTGTCTTAGGCCCTCCTTACTTATATGCAATTTATGCTATTAGGTATTTATGGGTCTATGCCTCGGAGGGGTTATTGCACCGGTCCCTAGGGTATTTACCAATCCCTAGCTTACCTATTTAAGCCTTTCAACTTGTTCTACCATTCTATTATTCTTTTTTACTTTGCTCAAACCTCCTTATCGTTCCTTTTACCCATCCTGTATTGTGACTCTGCTTTCCCATTCCCGGGCTCCGCCCAGGGCGCCGGCGCGGGCCCCTCCTCCCTGTTCTCCCGCGGCGGCCTGGTGAGGTCCCTGGTGGAGGGATTGGTCTCGGACATGGGACCGCCCCCTCCTCTTGCACAGGTCTTGGTTGGGGACGTCGTCCCCGTGGCCAGATGGCCAGTGCGCATGCGTGCGCGCGCGATCTCTTCGTGCGCGCGCCATGTGGAACCTCCGACCCTGTGACGTCACACGCCAGCGTCCCACAGGAGCGCGGCGCAGCGTCGCAGGGTTGGGAGCTACAAATGGCAGGCTAGTCCTGCTATCTTGACGGTCGGTTCATCACTCCTAGGTCTCCATACCCATATCAGCCTGGCGCAAGTCTGAGGTCAGTACCTTTCTACCTTTCACTCAAGTCCCGTACCTCTGGGCACTAGTATCGACCAATTAACATACTATTTTTTCCTCTGCAGTTGCCCTAGGCTGAGTTGAACGTGCTGTGATCTGTGCTCACCCATCGCTCACAGCCTCAATTACCTTTTTACCCATCCCACCATGGCACTTGCTTTGGCAGGGCGCCTCCCATGGATATCCATCCACGTCTATACTAGCACCAGGTACTTCCACCCCCCGTTCACTTAGCCCCCACTGTTACATCCTCCCTTGCCCCCTCCTTCCTCTCCCCCTCCCTGCCTTCCTCCCCTTCTATCCTCCCTCTTGTGTTTCCCTCCCTTCCTTCTCCCCCCCTCCCCCCCTCCTTCATCTGGCCCTCCCTTCCCCTTTTCCCCCTCCCCCCCCCCCCCTGGCCTTCCCTACCTCCCCACCTCCCCTTCCTCCTCTCCGTCCCCAGCCCCTCCCCCTCCCTCTCTTCGCCCCTTGGCCCCTATCTTTCCTTCTCACCTCCCCACTGTCTCAATTTATGCACCACCATGCCTTTTGGCCTTTATCACCTATCCTCACCTTTCGGTCACATACCCATCCTCTTTTCTTCATACACTTAAGGTTCAATTTATGTCAATTTCATATCCCTCACCAGTCACTCCCCTTATCACCACCTTTTAGTATCACCCCCACATTTTTTATCATTTATTATTTATTATTTATTCACAATTCTTTATTTCTACCCCTGTGCGTGGTAATTTAGGTTACTTCACTACCCGATAATTTTTACCTTTTGCTTATTACCCCCGTCATTCTGTTAGCTCCCCCAGGTCGCCGTGGGAGAACACTCTAGGGCGGTGGGGCCGCGCGCCTGGGACCTGTTGGGACCTGGGTAAGCAGACTCGCTCCCCTCCCCCTAGAACGTTGCATTACCCTTTGTTAACATTGATGCTAGATTATAATTATATTGATTATGTATTTTGGTAATTTTATTGTATATCCTTTATTTGCTAGGTTGAGACTGTTGTGCTCAAAATCATCTCTAGATTCCCTCCTGACGAAGCGGTTTATGTCCGCGAAACTAGTCGAGGATATGATATCTGAGATTTTGTGTTGTACTGTATACCAATGACCCTACTGGTGATATACCTGTACTTTTATTATGTTTTATTGTATTACCATTGTTGTGTCTTCTGCATCAATAAAAACAATTCTAATTTTTATTACTGCTTTTTTATATTTCATATTAATACCTCTGTTTATCGTACCGTAATAGTCCAACATGCCCCCACTTTTGGTCGCCTGACTGGGGATCTGGCTTCCAATCCTTTTGATTACTCATTTCTGGATGATGGTACACCTATACAATTATTGTTACTCTAATTACCCATCATAGAGGCCACTGCACTAAAAGTGCTAAAGTGCTTTACTATTATTATTACATCAATAAACCTGTCCATAAATCCATATACTATATATACAATAACAAAAACTCATCACTATCCAAAAATCTGTCCAAATAATTCATCAATGTGGAGTCAAAGAAAAGGCACTTCGTCAATGTGAGATCAAACAAGAAGACATGATATACAGTACTGTATCTCACAAAAGTAAGTACACCCCTCACATTTGTGTAAATCTTTTCTTCTATCTTTTCATGTGACAACACTGAAGAAATGACACTTGTCTACAATGTAAAGTAGTGAGTGTACAGCTTGTATAACAGTGTAAATTTGCTGTCCCCTCAAAATAACTCAACACACAGCCATTAATGTCTAAACCACTGGCAACAAAAGTGAGTACACCCCTAAGTGAAAATGTCCAAATTGGGCCCAATTAGCCATTTTCCCTCCCCGGTGTCATGTGACTCGTTAGTGTTACAAGGTCTCAGGTGTGAATGGGGAGCAGGTGTGTTAGATTTGTTGTTATCGCTCTCACTCTCTCATACTGGTGACTGGAAGTACAACATGGCACCTCATGGCAAAGAACTCTCTGAGGATCTGAAAAAAGAATTGTTGCTCTACATAAAGATGGCCTAGGCTATAAGAAGATTGCCAAGACCCTGAAACTGAGCTGCAGCATGGTGGCCAAGACCATCCAGCGGTATAACAGGACAGGTTCCCCTCAGAACAGGCCTCGCCATGGTCCACCAAAGAAGTTGAGGTCACGTGCTCAGCATCATATCCAGAGGTTGTCTTTGGGAAATAGACGTATGAGTGCTGCCAGCATTGCTGCAGAGGTTGTAGGGGTGGGGGGTCAGCCTGTCAGTGCTCAGACCATACGCCGCACACTGCATCAAATTAGTCTGCATGGCTGTCCTCCCAGAAGGAAGCCTCTTCTAAAGATGATGCACAAGAAAGTCTGCAAACAGTTTGCTGAAGACAAGCAGACTAAGGACATGGATTACTGGAACCATGTCCTGTGGTCTGATGAGACCAAGATAAACTTATTTGGTTCAGATGGTGACAAGTGTGTGTGGGGGCAACCAGGTGAGGAGGACAAAGACAAGTGTGTCTTGTCTACAGTCAAGCATGGTGGTGGGAGTGTCATGGTCTGGGGCGGCATGAGTGCTGCCGGCACTGGGGGGCTACAGATCATTGAGGGGACCATGAATGCCAACATGTACTGTGACATACTGAAGCAGAGCATGATCCCCTCCCTTCAGAGACTGGACCGCAGGGCAGTATTCCAACATGATAACCACCCCAAACACACCTCCAAGATGACCACTGCCTTGCTAAAGAAGCTGAGGGTAAAGGTGATGGACTGGCCAATCATGTCTCCAGACCTAAACCCTATTGATCATCTGTGGGGCATCCTTAAACGGAAGGTGGAGGAGCGCAATGTCTCTAACATCCCCCAGCTCCGTGATGTCATCATGGAGGAGGGGAAGAGGACTCCAGTGACAACCTGTGAAGCTCTGGTGACCTCCATGCCCAAGAGGGTTGAGGCAGTGTTGGAAAATAATGGTGACCACACAAAATATTGACACTTTGGGCCCAATTTGGAAATTTTCACTTAGGGGTGTACTGACTTTTGTTGCCAGCGGTTTAGACATTAATGGCTGTGTGTTGAGTTATTTTGAGGGGACAGAAAATTTACACTGTTATACAAGCTGTACACTCACTACTTTACATTGTAGCAAAGTGTCATGTGTGTTGTCACATGAAAATGTGTCACTTGTCACATGAAAAGATAGAATTAAATATTTAAAAAAATGTGAGGGGTGTACTCACTTTTGTGAGATACCGTATGTGCAGTCCATGCTTTTAAAAATAAAACATGTTCTCAGTGAAAAAAGAGCATAAAAGTTCATCAGCATAAGGTGCATGTGAGGTTCCTCCAATATAAAGCTATAACGTGCTCCATGCAAATCACTGCGACACCCAGCGTGCAGATTCCCACCAGAGGGCGCACTCCCCTGCCGGGGTGGACCCCCTGGGCTTATGCTGAGGTGAGTCAACAAGGCTTTAGAATAGATGTATGTTCACCCAATGGTTTTATTTTTTGATATTTTTTGTTATTCTCATTTAAATTTTTTTTTTTTTCAGTTTTATTATATTCTTTTTCATTTTTATTTTTATTTTTATTTTTCATATTTATTTTCATTTTCATTTAAAGTTGATGTAAACTAGACATGTGCAGAACGAAAAAATGTGTTTTGTTTCATTTCCCTTCGTTATTTACATACATTTGTTTAGTTAAATTTGTTTAATTCATTTTCGGAATTCGTTTTCAAATCGATTTGAAAAGTTTTCGAATTCAGAAAGTTTTCGAATTTCCAAAAAGAATAAAATAGAATAGAAAATAAAGGAATAGAATATTCTATTCCTTTATTTTCTATTTTATTCTCTAGTGAAATTGGAAAGCTATTCGAATTTAGGTTTGTTTAGGCAGGGTTGCTGTTAAATTTACCTATCCTGGGGACATTTGGCTGCTAGGCTGTCTGAGGGTCTATCCAGAAGCAAGAAAGCAGCGTAGGGTTGGGACTGCGGCTTGCAGTTCAACCAGAAGTGACGGCTCTGCCGTCCAGAGAACCTGTCGTTGTCGGAGGTAGAGGCAAAGCTTTCGCCACTAAGGGACCAACCACCTTATTACCGGAGACCACAGTGAGTAGCTAAAGCAAGTACCAGAGCAATATTCTCACCAACCGAGGCCGTGAAGAATTGGGAAACTTCGGCAAGGTGTTAAGCCAGGGACCCAGCCAGCGGAGGTGACGCTTGCAGAGCAGTCTTGTGTGCCAAGCCAGGGACCGAGCAGGCCAGTGGGGTGACGCTTGAGGAGTGTCTGTGAGTGCCAAGCTAGGGACCCTGCAGTGAGGTGGGGGTGACAATTGAGGAAGATACTGAGTGAGAAGGTTGGAAGAGCTCAGGAGATCCAGTGGCAGTGGATCAGCAAGTCTAGTGAAAGACTGATAGCTCAGTTGAATGAAGATCTACAAGAGGAGATTGTAGGGGAAGTAAAGAAGTTTGTTACAAATTGTGTTAGAAACTGTTACAAGACCGTTGCCATAGGAGACAGCGATCCTACACATGCAGATGTGGTGTCTGGCTAGGTGCCTTTCACTGCATGGCTGGGTGTTTTAAAGTGGCAGCAGGATGGACAGGGGGGTAGACAAGGAGCAGAAGAATGGACAGAGGGCAGCAAAATGAACAAGGGAGCAGATGGGTAGACAGGGAGGCAGCACAATGGACAGAAGGGCAGCAGAATGGACAAGGGGGCAGATGGGTGGATAGGTAGGCAGCGGGATGGACAGGGGGAAGCAGAATGGACAAGGAAGCAGAGGGGTGGACAGGGAGGCAGCAGAATGGACAAGGGGCAGAGGGGTGGACAGGGAGGCAGCGGAAGGGACAGGGGGCAACAGAATGGACAAAGGGGCAGAGGGGTGGACAGGGAGGCCGAGGGAGGGACAGGGGGGCATCAGGGTACACAGAGGGACATTGGGATGGACAGGAGGCAGCGGGGTGCACAGGGGGGCAGCAGGGTAGACTTGAGGGAGGCAGTGGGGTGAACTGGGGGGTGGGCAGCAGGATGGACAGGGGGCAGTAGTCAGGTGGACAGTGGGGTGGACAGTGAGGCGACAGTGGTGGACTGCATAAGTGTCTCCTGCTGTCCCATTCTGTAGGCTGTGAGGAGCTCCCATGTGTTACAAGCAGTGAGTGATCGGCTGCACCCGATGTTCCTTCTACTGGGCTCCTGTGAAGCTGGACAATCCTTTCATCAAGGAGACACACAGACAGGGAGAAGAGGGGTCCTTTAGCTGCTGGTGGTCTGTCCTGAGGGGTTCCTGCTGTTTTTGGGGCCCTTAAAGCCTTGAGGTGTAAACTCAGAATGTCAGTGAGGGGGACAGAAACCAGCAGAAGTAAATAGAGAAGAGTGTGTGGTCACTGGAATGGGGACAGAGATGAGGGGAAGACACATGGGTGACACTGGGGACACCTCACTGGCAAGTATGCTGTCTGAAAAATGTCATTAATCCTGGAGAGGTGGCAACCCTACTGGCATGTCCTATTCTTATTACAAACAATGTTTACATTCCTTCTAATAGGAATAAAAGTAAACAAAAAAAAAAAAATAAAGGGAAAGTGTAAAAATATAAAAATAAAATAAACAATAAAAAAAAAAAAAAATTTAAAGCGCCACCATCCCCACGTGCCTCGCACGCAAAAGTAAACGGGGAACCTGTAAAAAAAAAATTAAAACTTCGCCTATGGAGATTTTTAAGTACTGAAGTTTGGCGCCATCCCATGATTGTGCGCAATATCAAAGCGTGACATGTTAGGTATCTATTTGCTCGTCATAACGTCATCTTTTACAATATACAAAAAATTGGCCTAACTTTACTGTTTTTTTTTTTTTTTTTTTAATTCATGCGACCTAAAAGCGTTTGAAAAATTGCTGCGCTAATACCGTGTGACACAAAAATTTTCAATGACCACCATTTTGTTCCCTGAGGTCTCTACTAAAAAAAACATACAATTTTTGGGAGTTTTGAGTAATTTTTTACATGTAGGAGAGGAGTGCCGGAATCGGTCCATAAAAGGATAAAACATGGGGGTGACAGAGATGTACAGGACTTTATAAAGACAAATACAAACCTTACCAGAAATGTTGGAGATCTCTCCTTCTGGACATGAGACACACTCATAGCAACATTTATAAATTGAAGATCCAAACTTTTTTCTGGTGCCGGGAATACAGGGATCCGAACATCGAGATACTGTGACCTGAAAATCAAATATTATTATTATTATTATTATTATATTTTAAAGATCCATCATATTTCATGAGGCTTTTCAAAAGTGTTACAAATGAGGTTTGGCTTTGCCTTCACCATGGGTTCAAGTTGAATTCTTCAGGTTTGATATCCAATCAGGCGGGGGGTCAGCAATAGGGTTGCCACTTTTTCTTCAAGCCAAGAGGCGCACAACAAAAACTTTTTTTAGCTTACCCTATAGGATTGTAACAGACCTGGGACACCTTTGGGAGCTCCAAAGAGAATAGTAATGTGGTGTGCATAGTGCCTTCTCACCCTCCTATCAGGCCCAGTTCTGAGCCACAGTCCTATTTGAATATTGTGTCCGGGTTTCAGGCGGACTGAAACCCGGACACATGATTCAAAACCCAAACTGTCTGGGTGAATCCCCGCAGTTGGCAACCCTAGTCAGCAACCTGTTGATCACAGACAGGTGACTGGTAGATGGAGGTCTGGGCTTGCTTATCCACCATTCCAGAACATCACAGAGTGCAATACAGAGGGCATAGGTGTGCGCAGCCTATTGTATTAGGGTGTGCACCTCAAAGCTCCAACATATATGCCTTTGTTACATATCAACTGACCTCTTTCCCACTCATCTAAAACAATGGGGGGGAGCAGGTGAGCACACAGGGGGAGCTGAGCAGCATAAAGAAAAGGAACTGGGACAAGAGGGGTGGCATACAATTGGTACCAATCCCCTGTATTTTCCTCCTGTGGCAGCTGAATACTGGTGAGAGAAAGAGGATGAGAAGCCTACTTTCAGCTGCTGAAGAAGAAAATATAGATCGGTCCCTTATGTTCCACTCCAGCCACCTGTCCAGGTTCTGGGGGTCAGAAAGTAAGGATCGCGGCTTACCTGTCACCTGCCCACAATTGATGAGTTGCCAACTCCAGGATTAGGGTGTGCCCAGGCACACCTGGCACACCCCTTGCGCACGCCTATGACAGAGGGTCTCCTTGTAAATGTCTCCTCTGTAATGCCGGTTTCTGTCCCATGCCGAGTGATACCAACTGCACTCCACCTCTAATCCTGGCTAGTGGTCTCCAGAGTGGTGCCAGCAGCAGGAGGAAGAGATCTTCAGGTCAATGTGAAGTAATACACCGAGCATATTAGTATAAGGCTGCTTTCACAGTGATGTGCTACAGCTTACCCACACCGCTGGTGCAGTGCAGTGTATCTGCAGATTTCCTGCGGGTTTGCTGCTCTTATCCATAGACTTCTATTATATCCTGCGGGTTTGCTGCACTTATCCATAGACTTCTATTATATCCTGCAGGTTTGCTGCACTTTCTGAATGCAGAAGTTTTGATATGCTTTCAAAAAGTGCCCCACACCTGCAGGATATAATAGAAGTCTATGGCAAAGTGCAGCTAACCCAGGAAAGTTGCAGATGCACTGCGCTGTACCCGCGGTGGAGGTAAATCACAGCACATCAGTGTGAAAGCAGCCTTATAGGGGCTCAGAACAGTAAGGGTTCATTTACATTTGTAGTTTGGGGGGGTGGTACAACCTTAAAGCTAAGATGTGTTTTTACCGCCCCAACCACATCCCCTTTAGCTGCAGTTGACAGGATTGTACACATATCGCAGCCATAGCAAGCGTTATACGCCCTGCCATGGTTGATGGGTGTAGCACCTGCCAAGCATGACCCATTTAAATGAATGAGGCCGCTCTGTAAGTGCCCTACAACCTTGTGCAAAACAGCAAACAAAGGGTTAAAGCAGGCAGCATTGTGTTGCTTTCTTACCACCTGCTTTAACCCCTTGGACTCCACAGAAGCATGCAGTTGTGGGGTGCTTGCAGAGTGGCCCTGTTTACTTAAATAGGTCACGGTTGGCAGATGGTAGCACCCACCAAAGGCAACCGGGGACTCAATTCCTGCTGCAGCATGTGTACACCTTGAAAGCTACAATCTCCCTGCATGGCTTTTCAGACAACAGAGAAAAGGGTGTTATCGCTTCAGGCAGATCAGTTTGGAATGAACCTCTCCTCTTGTTTGGAAGCCACAGGTGCTGGCAATGAATATAGCAATGAAATTTTAGGAAAATTCTGGACAGCCGCACTTCAAAAAATAGCCCTTATATGTCAAAAGGAATCAAAAAGTACATGCCACAGCAGAACGGACAGAAGAGCTGACACATTTCACACTACCAAACAGTGCTTGATTAAGTCAAATCATCAGATCTTCTGTCCGTTCTGCTGTGACATGTACTTTTTGATTCCTTTTGACAAATAAAGGCTATTTTTTGGAGTGCGGCTGTCCAGAATTTTCTTAAAATTTCATGACTTTTCAGACAGCCGCTTCTCCTCCTCTCCCTCCCACGGCTGTCAGCTGAAATGCCATACTGGGAGATTGGGCTCGCAACTGTCCCTCATCCACACCGATCATCCCCCCGATGTCAGCCGTGTCCTTCTCCTCCAGCCCTGTGTTCTCCAGACCCCCGTCCTCCTCCTCCGACCGCTGTGTCCTCCTCCTCGAGCCCCGTGTTCTCTGGCCCCCTGTCCTCCGCCCCCCCTCGTTCCACCACAACTGGCTCCCTCCTCTCTTGGCAGCTGCGGGAGATGTGTCAGGATGGAGATCGGAGGAAAGAGCCGGTAAATATGTAATTTACTGGCTCCTTCCTTTTCTAAATTGGACATAGAGCGCTCTCTATGTCCTGTAATAACTGAGCAGAGTAACCTATCTTCTCTCCATTCATCTTCAATGCCGAGAAAGGGACTGGAAAATCTGTGGCCTCTTTCTCCCTCTCAAGGGGGAGATGTCAGGGATCTGCATAGATTCCACATCCCAAAAACACTTAATCAGCCATATTGGCATCAGGAGCTTGATAGCTGCTGGTAATCCAGGACTGATTAATTTTGATAAATGTCAGACAGTTCACGGAGTCTGTGGACAGACGTGTTCTATTATCAGTAACAAAACCTCCTGCAGCACTGAATGCCCATTCGAATAGCACGCTGGATGCAGGGCAGCCCAGCAGCTCAATTGCATACTGGGCAAGTTCTGGACAGTGGTCTATTCTCATGACCCAATAAGCCAGTGGATCATAGAGTGGAAAGCTCTCCATCTCTGTTTTCACCTCTTGATAATCGTCCACCATGTGATGCTGCCGATGGGATGTGGAAGCTGACAGCTCTGGGCGGCGGGTAATAAAAAAATTGTGAAATGCATCAATTAGGCGGATGTCCAATCTACCGCTCCTCTCTTGACCAAAAGAAGCCTCAAAAATATGTTTTCCATGACACTGAAACCTACCAGAGTCAGGAAAATCATTAGATACAATCATTTTTAAGATGTCCTCAAGAGATTTCATCTTCTGTATTCTCTGTGGGGATGGGATGAGTTCTGAGACTTTCCCCTTGTAACGGTGGTCAAGGACGGTTGCCAACCACGCCTTTATGCCGAGTATTCTTGGGTCTTTTAGCAGGCTTTGAAGCACAAGGGAGCCCATGCACCGCAAATTTGAGATGGCATGAGAAGTAGAAGTAGACTTCTCGGGGTCACTGAGGATTACAGTATCTGGACCTGCCTCCTCCCAGCCACGTACTACTCCCAAGGGTCCTGGAGATGGAAAACCATCTCTTACTGTTTGACATATGCCTTCCTCTGCTTCAATGCCTCCAAAACTGCCAGAAACCTCTTCCCTCTCCTCTTGTGTGTTCTGTGGCATAGGAACAATGGTGTCTGCATAAAGTGGGCCTTGAGAGGAAAGGAAGTCCACCTCTTCCTCCCGCTGCTCTGTATCGAGTGCCCTGTCCATAATGCCACACAGAGTCTGCTCCAGCAGGAACACAACAGGGATTCTGTCACTGATGCATGCATTGTCACGGCTCACCATCCTTGTGGCCTCTTCAAATGGTGACAGTACCATTCATGCATCCTTTATGTTGCTGATTTTCAGGAGGAAAAAAAAGCAGAGTCGGCCTGAGCCTGCCATGCTATACTCACACAAGTACTCGTTGACGGCTCTCTGCTGCATTTGCAGCCACTGCAGCATTGCCAAAGTCAACTTCCATTTGGTGGGCATGTCACAAACCAGGCGCGTTATGGACAGGTGGAATTCCCACTGAATTTCAGTCAACCGGGCAATGGCTGTGTATGATCACCTGAAATGGCTACAGACTCTTCTGGCCTGCTTTAGCAGATCTTCCAACCCTGGGGACCTATTTAGGAAACCACCAAATTGAGGACATGTGTCAACTTTCCCTTTCTAAGGGCGGACAGGAGGTTTGTACCATTATCGCACACCACCATTCCTGGTTCCAGCAGGCGTGGCGTGAACCACTTCTGGGCCTGCATGCTCCTGCAGAGCTGCAAGAATCTCTGCTCAAGTGGATTCCTGTCCCCTAGAGCAGTGTTTCTCAGCATGTCCTCAAGGCGCCCCAACAGGTCATGTTTTCAGGCTCTCTGTCAGGAAAGGTTCCCTCCGCTGGTAATACTGATCATTTGGCGTGCAGTACTGAGGCCCACCAGCAGGTGTCTCCTGGCAGTTTGGAGCTGTCAGAAGAGCTTTTCACTGATGGTATTATGTCTTCTTTCGACAGCAGTATTGGCGTCCACCAGCGGAGGAATCCTGGCAGTGTGGAGCAGGTATTACCTTCTGCAATCAGGCTTCACCTGACCCTGTTAGCAGCTATTATATAAATACCCAGGGGCGGTGTCTGGCTGCACAGGAAGATGGCTGCTTGATTGCTTAGCTCCCGCCGTTGCCATTCTTTTATCATCATCGCAGGAGGATAACTCACCCCATCTATCTCTAATTATACTCTGGAAGATGGGACAGCATCCTGGAACTCATCTACCTCGATGTCCTGCTCTCCCCGCAAACACACAGTGAGTATAAGCCAGAACATCCCGGAGATGTTTAGAATGCAGAGGAGCAACATGGCGCCGTCCCGCCACAGTTCCTCACAGACATCTGGAACACAGATGTCGGGACCCACACTAGCACCGCTCCTATCACCTCCTGTGGTAACAGGAGTCCAGGATAACCCTCCACAATCCCATCTCAGCATACACGACCTGAGAACAATTGCCGCTGACATCAAGGACACTCTGTCGGACCTACGTCTGGATATACATTCCCTAAGTGATAGGGTACTTGAAGTGGAAAAAACCATGGCCCAACACGACACGGTCCTCCGCAAGGTAACGAGAAAGCTCGACACATACACATTGCAGCTCAGAGAAGTACAAAGGCATGTAGAAGACTTTGATAATCGCGGACGCTGCCATAACCTCAGGATCAGAGGCATGCCTGAGACTATTGATACTGAGCATTTGCTGCCAGCAGTTACCGACCTTTTCAACGGCCTGTTAAACAGACCTCGTCAAACGCACATTGAAATGGAAAGAATACACAGGGCCCCGAGTCCTAAGGGAAGAGAAACAGATCCACCCAAGGACATATATATGCATTGTAGACTATAAATTAAAGGAAGAAATCCTGCGCCAGGTGAGAGACAAGTCCCAACTTCAACACGATGGACAACAGATCCAGATCTTTCAGGATTTTTCCGGCATCACCTTTAGCACCGCAGAGATATAAAACCCCTTCTGGAGGTACTACGAGCTAATGGAATAAGATACAGATGGAAATTCCCATTTTGTTTGTCCGCTACACATCTGGGCCGGACGGCCATGCTCAGGGTGCCTGAAGATATGCCACAATTCTGTCATAGCCTGGACATCCCTTTAGTGGATGTCCCTAACTGGTATGCTGAATTCCGACATGCCAATGTCAGAAGACACAAACCTTCAGAAGAACCGATGGAAGCGCAGGCTGTACGCTACAGCAGGAGAAGATCACCATCAGGCTCCAGATCACATGCTGCACGCCGCGACTCACAGTTCAGACACAGCCCATCAGGCTCCCCGCGCTCTCAAAGAGCCAGAAGGGATCTCTAACACTTCCCTCTTAACAGAGTACCACATGGATGATATCTCATCCGGCACAGGCTAAGATTCCGGTTTTCAAAAGTCTGCAAAGGCTATATTTGTTAACTCAAGTTTGTTGGTTTTAAGACTATGTCTTTACAATCTCGGTACTAGAATGTTACCTCAATATTTTGAAATAGGCTCAGTTGAAACCAAGATCTGCAGAAGTTATTATTTCCCTACTGTTGTGCATATCCAGCCTTCTTTGCTGCAGACAAGAATATTCCAGGATGCAGCTGTCTTAAATCACTTACAACGCACAGCGCACTAAGGGAACACAAATCTCTTAACCTCTATCCACAGACTTAATACAAGTTTGATATATGTTCTGTTCAACTAATTAGACTTGAGGGCTAACACTCATAACCAACCCTAGCAATATGCACTGTGACACTGCATAGAAGTTCTATACAAGCATCCTTCCCTCCCTCCTCTCCCTTCATAATGCCGCCACACATAATCTCTATGCTTGAAGATCTGTCCGACTCATCGCGTGATTGAAGACTCTAGATCTTTCGATACCTACCTGATGTCTACTCAACGCCCTCGACGGTCTCATATGCCTCAAGACCAGCCCAGAGGTTGCCAAGAATTGTCTGCCTTTAACCCTTGCAGGACAATGCGATTACACTAATAGATTAGATGTGTTACACTGTCTTTAACCTGATCGGTCTTATACTGGACTTCGGTAATGTATAACGAATGCACTTGTACAAAGATTACTAAGTATGTTATAGGAGACACCCAGCTTACACCTCATTAGACCACGAGTATCTTCTACTCTATCCCATAACAATTTATCAGTTCCTGTGTGTCATAGGATGTCACCATCTGGTTATTCACACTAAGTTTATTGACATATAACGGCAATAGCTTAATATTTTTGTTTAATACATACAGACAGTATACCTCATTATTGCCTCATAGTACCTTACGTAATCTTCCACACCCTACCTGTCAATCACTGTAATCCGTCTTAAAACTCAACAACATACAGGCTTGTGTAAATCCTATAACCCCGACCTTCAATAGACAGGCATATACGGGACTGTGATCGGCCCCTTCACCTTAAAAGCATTAGGCGATAAGAGATTTACTCACATAGAATCACAAGCGACACATGATGGGCATTTGCATAACGGGCTCAACTAACAGGACATCATCCCCCCACGTACACATACATGCAGCACGTTACCAGATGTCACTGGTGATATTGGTATTGGTATGAATGATAATATGATGACCCGGTAAGATACTGATCTCATTCCATCATTCTATAATTTTCAACCGAAAGAACTAGCTTATAGATATTGCATGGAAGTGCTAACACACCTCACATTTTAAACTTTCGACCGTACATCAGAGACCCTGGCTCCTACAATTAAAACCAAGTAGGTTTAGAACCACTTTTTCACATGAGTCTGACTCTAACATAAGCGGTAGGCATACACGCATGAAAATGATCCTTACTAAACATCTCTCAGTGGACATTATGGTAGACAAAGACAGCAAGCTGAACAACTGGCTGATAAGCAAAGGTTTATTGATATACGCAGTTTCTTCCAAAATAATATTAGAACTATTGATGCCCAATGAGCAGCAACTCTACAGACATCGGCATTGATTGCACTATATTGGTTTCCTATTGCTTTCTTTTGTATTCATTTTCATTGTTCGTATTACAATATATGTTTCATTTGATAATCTGTTGTACCAGACTTAGTGGATTAACATAGCTCTTACAGGCTTAAATAGAGCTTGGACCTTGAAGTTCATTGATAGCCACTAATCCCTGTTAGGCCATTAATGATAACACCTTTGTGCCCATATGCACATTCTCCTATAGTCACTACAATCATTTAGTCTATATTGATTATTGTCTATCTCACCCATCCCTGCAGTATTACCTCTTGGATGTTCCTTTGGTCCCCACACCCGGGTCTTAGGGGTGGGGGGCCGGAGGAAGGTCCCCTGATCACTATTTTAATTCACATGACCTCCCATATCTGTGGATTGCACATATCCTATGTCCTGTCTCTCATAATGACTGTTCATCAACTTATCTTCATAAGCACTACCCTCCACTGGTACACTTCTAGAACTGGCAACGGCGGACCTACTCGCGGTTGAACGTATATTCAGTGCTAGACAGTTACCAACCCCCATACGGTACAGTGAAGCAGTTTAGACCTGACTCCAGGCCAAACCCCACTGCCCTCACACCGTACATATCACCCCCTCTATCCAGTAGAGGAGGTTGGTTAAATACCCCACCCACCCTACTAATTTAGCTCCTCTTTAAAGACGAATAACTCAACTCCCGCTCATTTACATTTAAGTTGATAACCGCTGATATCTCCATAAACCCAATCAAACTCCCCCTTCCCTCTCATACTGACGGACACTCAAACTCCTACCATGCAAAATCACACCTCATCCTCACCCTTCACCCGGGTGAAACTTTGCTCCCTGAATATCCGCGGACTTAATATACCCGAAAAAAGATCTCAACTGTTACACACATTGAGAAATAGTAAAACACATATAACCTTCATTCAGGAGTCTCACTTCTGCTCCGACAGCATCCCAAAACTCTCCAACCATCACTACTCTACTGCGTATCATGCATCTAACAAAGAAGCGAAAACAAAAGGTGTATCGATTTTGATAGCGAAAAACTGTCCCTTACAAGTCTCAGAGGTTAAAAGAGACACATGCGGCAGATACCTATTCCTCAAGCGAACCCTTCATAACAAACCCATTACCTTGGCTAACTTATACGCACCAAACAAAAATCAGGTCCTATTTTTCCGTGAAACCCATCAATTACTAAACGAATTTTGCTCTGGTATCCTCATTGTTGGAGGAGATTTCAACGTGGCACTCTCGCCCTCTCAAGATTAGTCCACAAGGTCATCATCCATGCCTTACAGAGCCCTTAAATTCATCAAAAAACATCTCCAGGAACTGACCTTACACGACACTTGGAGAACACTACATCCAAACAGGAGGGACTTCACATTTTACTCATCACCGCACAACAAATGCACAAGAATTGACCATTTCTTTATATCACAGAATGACCTACCCTTACTATCAAGGGCCTCCATTGACCCAATGGTTATCTCTGATCATAGCCCAGTCTCCATTAGGCTAGACTTTCCAACAATACGAACTAGAAACAGAATTTGGCACCTTGACAACTCAACCCTAACAGACATTGAAATTACCCAAAAACTGAACACCTGCCTTACACAATATTTTGCGGAAAATGTTCCTGGGGAATCAAAACAATCTAGCATATGGGCTGCACATAAATATGTAATACGTGGAGAAATTATTTCTCTAAATGCTAACAAATACAAACTCAAAAGAGAACGACTTAAGGCCCTATATGCAAAAATCCATACTCTGGAAAAAGCTCATAAACTTTCACTAGCTACAAAATCATTGATTGACTTAATAAAACCTAGGGAGGAGCTCCTGGAAGAATTAGGTAAATCCTTGAAACGCAAATATGATATGTTTTAACGCAAAAACTGTTCTATGAATTCGGAAATAAATCTGGGAAATTATTAGCCAAAGCATTACAATCTAAGAAAGCATCAAATACCATTCACACAATTAAAGATTCCTCAGGTGCACATTTCGCCGCTTCAGCAGATATTGCCAACCAATTTGTCCGTTATTTTTCAGATTTATATAACCTTCCCTCCTCTAGGGAGACAGGTAATAATACAGAAAAACAGATAGCAATAATAGACTTTCTATCCCAATATTGCCCAACATCTATCACCCCAGCAGACGTGGAGCGCCTAGACTGCCCCATTAGTGCAGACGAAATCACAGCAGTGCTGAAACAACTTAAACCAGGCAAAAGTCCAGGCCCAAATGGTCTGACTGTGAGTTATTATAAAACTTTCCAAGACATATTGACTCCTCACCTCGCCAAGACTTTCAATGATATTTCATCTTCTTCCCAAGTCAATAAAGACTTGCTAGAAGCACACATCACACTCATACCAAAGCCAGGCAAAGACGAGACATTGGTATCTGTAACGAGCCCCTTGCTCGCTCGGTTCCACTCTCCCGACACTCCTCTGCTGCTATAGAATCAGACTGCAGATCGCAACATCTGATTGCTTGGTCATCCGATGCTCCGGGATTAGAACTACAGCTCTGTGCCGTTCTAACCCAGTTGTGATAGCTCAGAACAAACACCAGGCAGGCTGTATGTAAGTTCAAACAGGAATCTATCTTTATTGACAGGAATACAGTCTTATTTATACAAAAAAAGAGGTCCTGCTTATATTACTCTAACAATACAGCTATAACCTAATTAACCTAATTAACATAAGCTAATTACCTAATCCCTTTAGACAGCCTAGATGACTCAGACATGACCTTTAGGCCAGACTGGCCGTCTTGTAGTTCAGAAAACACAATCAACATAGACTCTTCTTCACACAATAGGCTACATACCACTGGAGGGCTCTGTAGCTCTCGTCCAACCGCATTTCTGCCCGGATCAGCCTGCTTAACTCAGCTGTTCACTCCTGGTTCGGCTGTTCCCCCAATAACAGCAATCATACTTCATACTGCGACCAGTACCTTACATGGATGGAGGGGAGAACTTTTCCCTGGTTTCGCTGCTCACGGGCTAGCGCTTCCTTCCAGAGTTCACAGGGGATAGAATCAAACCATCCTAGCAGGACCTGCTCTGATACTGGTCCTCTGTGCTGTATCTGCTTCTCTCGCAACCTCCTTCTGAATTCCTCATCCATGGTGGCTGGTATCTGTACCTCTCCTCTCCTGCTATCTGGACCTTGGATCCAGGTGATGGTTTGGATGTGTTCACGGCAAGGAAGCACGATCCCACCATTCAGTCCACGGCTCTCAAGTAAGTCTTTCAGCGTGGCTCTCCTGCAGGCTGGTTTGGAGTGTCCCAGTAACTGGAGAGCAAATCCCACCGCTGCCAACCAATGTAACAAGCCCCTTGCTCGCTCGGTTCCACTTTCCCGACACTCCTCTGCTGCTATAGAATCAGACTGCAGATCGCAACATCTGATTGCTCGGTCATCCGATGCTCCGGGATTAGAACTACAGCTCTGTGCCGTTCTAACCCAGTTGTGATAGCTCAGAACAAACACCAGGCAGGCTGTATGTAAGTTCAAACAGGAATCTATCTTTATTGACAGGAATACAGTCTTATTTATACAATAAAAGAGGAGGTGCAGACCTGCTCGTATTACTCTAACAATACAGCTGTAACCTAATTAACCTAATTAACATGAGCTAATTAACTAATCCCTTTAGACAGCCTAGATGACTCAGACATGACCTTTAGGCCAGACTGGCCGTCTTATAGTTTAGAAAACACAATCAACATAGACTCTTCTTCACACAATAGCAGAGTTAATTAACACAAACGACAATGGGGATCTAATGACTCTTAGATCCCATAGTAGACTTATTTACAATACACATTTTAACAGACAACAGACAGACAGGTGCTGGAATTTACATCAGCATCTCCTAATAGTATCTGTCCCAGCATTATGAATCAGCCACTATTTCTAATATGGCAAATCCAGGGTCCCCAGAGTCTGTGTGTCCTGGGGGACCAGGACCTGAATCCACAGTAATACCGCCTCAAGGGTCCCCAGGCATACAGTTCACAAAGAGCACCGTTCCCCCAAATGCCAGGGCCCACGATCGATCGGCAAGAGGCTAGCATACAGTCCCCTCCAAAAGTCTCTCTCCTGGCTAGGTCTGTCACAGTATCCAACTACAGGCCTATCTCTCTCCTCAATGTCAACATGAAAATTTATGCCAAAATTCTTGCCAACCGAATTCTCCTGCTCCTTCCCAATTTGATTTCTCTAGACCAGGTTGGATTTACCCCTGGCAGGGAGGCTAGGGATAACGCTATAAAAGCTATCAATGGCCATCATTGGCTTTCCACATCCTCCAAGCAAGGCTTCTTCCTATCCCTTGATGTTCGACAGGGTGGCTTGGGACTGCAGTATTACAGGCTATGGGATTCCCGGCACAATTCATCCAAAGAATCCTAACACTTTATGCCTCACCCACAGCCAGAATTAGAGTTAAAGGTCACCTGTCGGATGCCTTCTCCATCTCCAATGGCACTAGGCAGGGATGTCCACTATCCCCAATCATCTTTGTACTTTCCCTGGAACCCCTATTATACAAAATTAGGACCAACCCCAATATAAATGGCATCGAAATCAAACACAAACAATACAAACTAGCGGCAAACTAGCGGCGTACGTAGACGGCATTCTCCTTTTTCTTTCCAATCCTTTAATCATGATACCTAACTTACTGAAGGACTTTACCTTTTTCACAAACTGTCCAATTTGAAAATACATTTTTCAAAATCTAAGGCCCTCAACATCTCTCTACCACTGGCGATAGTCTCTCAATGCCAAGATAACTTCCCCTTTTGCTGGGCCCCTCATTCCCTTACATACCTTGGCATCCAAATTCCATCCAAGCTAACTGATTTATATGATAAAAACTACTCTCAATACTCCAAACTATGAGAAATGATCTTAACAAATGGTCTTCAGGACAATTCTCGTGATTTGGGTGAATAGCCATCTTAAGAATGAATATACTACCTCGTATATTGTACATTTTGCAAACAGTCCCAATCAATTTACCAACAACATTCTTTAAAACTTATAAAAGACTTTGCAGAAACTTTATATGGGCCCACAAACCTCCAAGAATCAGCTGGGATAGAATGATCCTTCCAAAACTTAAAGGTGGACTAGGCTTACAAGATATCCATAAGTACTATGAGGCATGCCATATCACTAGACTAATAGACTGGCACATACATACTCACACTAAAGCTTGGATCGCTCTGGAAGACTCATTTGCCAATATCCCTCTATACAATGTTCCATGGATTAACAGCAAGGCTGTTCCCAGGGAATACTTAAATCATCCGCTCATAGGACCTACGCTACATAGCTTCAGAAACTCATGTCACTCCCTCAAAATAACACCCACACCAGGACCAATGACCCCCCTGAATGGCAACCCCGACTTTCCACCCGGTGTTTTGAGAAATAATGTAACGAATGCTGACACGGAACGCCCAATGAGAGCTTTTCACCTTTTTGACAAAGGTTCTATCATCCCATTTGCTGCTCTGCCTTTACACAGCCCGGATAACAACATCTCATTTTTCCATTTCTTACAAATAATACACTATCTGAGTAGCATCAAACCCATCTTGCAATGGTTTAGAGAACTGCACCCTATCGAATCACTGTGCTCTATCACAAATCCCCAAAGCCATCTGATCTCAATTGTCTACTCTACGCTTTTTGGGGAAATCAATCACAAAGATAACCCAACCAACCAGAAATGGGAAAGAGAGCTTCACATAGACCTTTCCCCAGAAGAATGGGAAAATGTCTATGAGCATACCCACAAAGGTTCTATCAACATCTCCGCACAAGAAAACAATTACAAACTGTACTCAAGATGGTACCGCACCCCGGAACAAATTCACATCTTTCACTCACATATATCACCATTGTACTGGAGATGCAACTCTGACGTAGGTTCTCTTTTACATATCTGGTGGAATGCACCCATATTAAACCATTCTGGGAACAGGTACGCAGCTTGATAACCCGCTTAACCACATACACACTGGACCTGTCTGCTGCTCAGTTTTTATTACATCACACAGCACTACCACAATCCACATACAGGAAGTCCCTAATGCTTCACCTCATTAACGCAGCTAAACAATGTATCCCGCTGTTTTTGAGAAAAATGACCCCGCCCAAAATTTCTGACTGGTTAAAACGTGTTGATAAGTTAGCGGAGATGGAAGATTTAATACACCAAGCTAAAAACAACCCCACAAAATTTCGCAAAACATGGGCATGCTGGATACACTTTTGGAATTCCTCGGAATATCAGAAACTTATTCTGGATCCACACCCCAGATTCACACTGGGATCTAACTGTCCCAACCCATAGAAGGGCTAATTTGAGATACGGTTCGAGTGTCCGCCAGATCTACCCTAGTCATACTCATGTTCATTCCGATCCACTCATCCCGGTTTCTACCCCCACTTGGCGCTTATTACCCCTCTCTCCACTCCTATTAAAACTCCCCCTACACAAGGTATAAGAGGCTTGCGCCCCTTTACCATTCAGCATTAGAAATCTCTTCACTACTTAAACTACAATCGTCTACAATGTGTGCTTCCCCCCACCACTTAATATCCATATCTCTTTGCAGCTATGGAAATAAAAATTATAGATCATTATTCTCGAGAGTTCTCAGGGCAATGTGTGGGTCCAACACTGACATCACCTTACAATTGGCAATCACCACCTCCCACCTTGCACAGTTTGTTCCCAGTAGGGGTGCTTGGGTAGGGAGAGGTGTACCCTTGGTCCACATGGCAGTACTGACTTCTGAGTACACCCTTGGAAGATTCTCGCATGATGGTATGCATTTACATCATACACCTCATACTTTGTTGAGATTGTCTTCGGTTAATTGGAGCTTTCTAGACTAAGTGCTCATTAGGAGCTATTATACAGAGGTTCAATTAACCTGAATTTTCTATTGTTTATCTAGGTGCAAATATGGATAGTACTAATCTTCACAGTGATATGTCTTATTGTTTAATTTACGATTTAATGTGAGTATTTCCTTTCTGTGAGAAATACCACTTTGTATCGCTTTTTCACCTGTACAACTTAATCTTCTTAAATAAAAATTTTATGAGAAAAAATAAATAAATAAATAAATACCCGGCAAGTGCACACATACCTTTCCCTGGTATTGTCCTTGTGCCCTGACTAGGGATGAGCCAAACACCCCCTTGTTCGGTTCGCACCAGAACTTGTGAACAGGCAAAAAATTTGTTCGAACACGTGAACACCGTTAAAGTCTATGGGACACGAACATAAATAATCAAAAGTGCTCATTTTAAAGGCTTATGTACAAGTTATTATCATAAAAAAAAGTGTTTGGGGACCTGGGTCCTGCCCCAGGGGACATGGATTCAATGCAAAAAAAAGTTTTAAAAACGGCAGTTTTTTCGGGAGCAGTGATTTTAATAATGCTTACAGTGAAACAATAAAAGTGTAATATCCCTTTACATTTCGTACCTGGGGGGTGTCTATAGTATGCCTGTAAAGGGGCGCATGTTTCCTGTGTTTAGAACAGAGTGACAGCAAAATTACATTTCAAAGGAAAAAAAGTAATTTAAAACTACTCGCGGCTATTAATGCATTGCCGGTCCGACAATACACATAAAAGTTCATTGATAAAAATGGCATGGGAATTCCCCACAGGGTAACCCCAAACCAAAATTAAAAAAAAAATGACGTGGGGGTCCCCCTAAATTCCATATCAGGCCCTTCAGGTCTGGTATGGATATTAAGGGGAACCCCGGCCAAAATTTAAAAAAAAATAGTGTGGGGTCCCCCTCAAAATCTATACCAGACCCTTATCCGAGCACGCAACCTGGCAGGCCGCAGGAAAAGAGGGGGGGACGAGAGAGCGCCTCCCCTCCTGAACCGTACCAGGCCACATGCCCTCAACATTGGGAGGGTGCTTTGGGGTAGCCCCCCAAAACACCTTGTCCCCATGTTGATGGGGACAAGGGCCTCATCCCCACAACCCTTGCCCGGTGGTTGTGAGGGTCTGCGGGCGGGGGGCTTATCAGAATCTGGAAGCCCCCTTTAACAAGGGGAACCCAGATCCCGGCCCTCCCCGGTTCTCTTTCGGAATCTTCCTCAGCGGCGTCTTCTTATCTTCTTCTCCTCGGGCCACTCCACATCCATGATGGCATGGAGGGAGGTTCCCGCTGTGTGACCCCGTCCCCCTCTGACACACAGGGACTTGACGGGGACTTCCCTGTGGCATTCCCCGTGATGTCAGAAGGGGGCAGGGTTACATAACAGGTGACCCCGCCCCCTTCTGATGTCACAGGGAATGCCACAGGGAAGTCCCCGTCAAGTCCCCGTGCGCCAGAGGGGGGCGGGGTCACCGGGTGGCCCCGCCCTATGTTATTTAAGAACCGTCAGAAGAAGAGAAGCGTCACACGGCGGGATCCTCTCTCCATGCCATCATGGATGCAGAGCGGCCTGAGGAGAAGAAGATAAAAAGACACCGCGGAGGAAGATGCCAGACGAGAACACCGGAGGAAGAACCAGAAGAACCTGAAGAAGAAGAAGATGAAGGAAGAAACCGAAGGAAGATAGAAGATAGAAGAAAGAAGATAGAAGATAGAAGAAAGAAGAAGCATTTAAATAAAGGAATTGTCAAAAACTGTCTCTTGTCATTTTTAACATTTTTGACATTTTTTTGTGAAATGGTAGGGGTAATTTTGTACCCCATTACCATTTCACACAGGGGGGAGGGCTGGGATCTGGGGGTCCCCTTGTCAAAGGGGGCTTCCAGATTCCGATAAGCTCTCCGCCCTCAGACCCCCACAACCACCAGGAAAGGGTTGTGGGGATGAAGCCCTTGTCCCCATCAACATGGGGACAAGGTGTTTTGGGGGGCTACCCCAAAGCACCCTCCCAATGTTGAGGGCATGTGGCCTGGTATGGTTCAGGAGGGGGGCCGCTCTCTCGTCCCCCCCTCTTTTCCTGTGGCCTGCCAGGTTGCGTGCCCGGATAAGGGTCTGGTATGGATTTTGGGGGGGACCCCACGCCGTTCGCCGTTTTTTTTTCTATTTTGTCCGGGGTTCCCCTTAATATCCATACCAGACCTGAAGGGCCTGGTATGGAATTTAGGGGGACCCCCCACATCATTTTTTTATTTTGGTTTGGGGTTCCCTTTTGGGGAATTCCCATGCCATTTTTATCAATGAACTTTTATGTGTGGAGGCGCATGCGCGGCAGCGTCCAATATTGCCGCTTAGACCGGGAGCTCCACGCCACTCCAGCCTAACAACCCACACCACGACTGTCTGAGCCCTCATTCCGACTCGGCAACCACACCAGCCGACCGGGGACACTCCCTACCACCGCCCGATATCCTCAGGCTCTGCGTGAAGAAATTTAGCCCGTGAATTAGAATCAGCAGCGGCGTGGCCCGGCCAATCCAAGATGGCGGCCGCTACCTCACGAGGCACAGCAAACACTGAGGAATCCATTGCAGACCAGGATCATGCCGATCTCCCTGCTTCACATCCACTGACAGACACAGTGAGTACTCCACAACAAGCGGCCCCCTCACCTGCATCCACTGAATCCCTGTTGAGGAGAACACTGGGAGGATTAGCCCACACACCACTGCAGCAGATGCCGCTCAGCCCAGACCCATGGGAACGGGGAACATGGGTCCCCTCTCTCACACCCACAGACTTCCCTTCCATGATGGCAGCATTCTCTAAAATGCTGGCCAGAGGCCTGTCCCATAATGCAGCACAGATCACAGCCTCCATCCATGCTGATCTGCAGAAAATAGGCTCAAGAATAGAGGTGATTGAACAGAAATCTGACCAAGCAGCCCTAAGAATCAATCAGAATACTGCCAGAATCCAGGAGCTCCAAGACCAACTGGAGGTAGGGACTTCTAAAATTGATGACCTCGAGAACAGGTCGAGACGCTACAATTTCAGAATCCGAGGACTCCCAGAATCCGTTAAAGAAGTTCGTTCGGCGGTTCAGGACTTCATCGAAACTCTAATACCTGACATCCCGGCGCAACGCCTAGAGCTTGACAGAGCCCACAGAGCGCTCCAACCTCCTCGTCCTGACGGCCTACCGAGAGACGTTATAGTGAAACCGCACTTCTATGCGGTCAAAGAAGAAGTGATGAAGCTATCCCACTCGGCGGAGAAACTGGAGATGATGGGTCACCAGATCCAAATTTTTACGGATCTCTCCCCATACACGGTACAAAAGCGACGGTCGCTGAAACCATTGCTTCAAGTCCTAGCTAGCAAAGATATCACTTACAGATGGGCTTTTCCGCTTCGCCTGAACTTCACGTACTGCAACAAACCTTATAACTTCTCTTTTTCTGAAGGTAACGACTATTACTACATCTAGGCCTGATTACCCAGGAATTGCCGCCTCTCCATACCCATAAAGGAGCGCAATCCTCTAAACGACTGTCGCCTGCTAGTCCGCTGTCCCAAGTGTGGCTAAAACAGCAACCTAAACATTCACGAGAGTCCTTTCCACCATGAGCTGGCTTGACTACTATCAACATTTCTTCAATTTCCCACTTCCCTTTGGAACTGTGTTCGCGGTCAACCTTCTGTCATCGGAATGGCGCTCTGACGCCATTGAGTTTACTTCGGAAATGGCCCCAAGTTCCACAAGGGAAGATTGTCCCATTCAACTGGTTTTTCCTGCAACCCCCTGGATACCCGTGTTTCCTGGTTTCTTTTACATACAAGTTTTCTTGTTCTTCACTAAGGACTTTCTTCCTGGGTTTTAAAATTTTTAATGTATTTATTTATTTATTTATTTTTTTTGCCCCAGACGATCGGCTATATGGACAATTGTGGGTGTCTCGTCCTCTCCCATGATTGGAAACGGGCATCACCACAACACCTACTATCCATACTCACCATGCTAAGGGGGGACGCGTGTTGCCGAGTGGGGGGGGTGGGGGATAGACTATTCATACCTGAATACGCACTATTTTTACGCCAGCAGGGCTCAGAATTTAAGTTCCTTACACTGTTCTCATTACCTATTAAGGTGGGGGTGACTGGAGTGGTCACCGTGCACCTCTGTCTGGCACCGATAGGTGAACTTCCTTTGATTCCCCTGTCGGAGTCAGATCTCCACGTCCACTCTAGGATGTTTTGGATTTCCTCTGGGAAAAGGATGGGGCAGGGATTGGGTCCCTCCCCAGGCCTAGTGGGACTGGGTTCGTATTGTATAATGTTTTTTCTAATACATCTTCTCTCTCTTCTTCTTTTTCTTATTCCATTTCTTACTACGCTCTTCCCTCCCCCTTCTTCCTTCCCCACCCCCCCTATCCTTCCTCGGTTACAGGGTCTTGCTGGACTTCCTACCTCAAGATCGGATCGCAGTGGTGATCGGGGGGACTCTCATCTGCCAGGGAAGGCGTCAACAAGGGGTAAGTTTACCTTACACATAGCTTCAAACGTACAACTACACCATGACTGACGCCCAACCAATGAACCCGATCATTAGGATCTTCTCCCATAATGTGCAGGGACTCAACTCGCCAGTAAAAAGACGCAAAATTATGCAACAGCTCCACACACTGTATGCGGATGTAGCGTTACTTCAAGAGACACACTTCCCGGCTACCTACAATCTCTCATTCCTCCACAAAAACTTCACTCAATTCTACCTAGCAAATGTGGCCAACAAGACAAGAGGGGTTGCAGTATGTTTCTCGAACAAGGTTCAATTCTCTCTTACCAAAATAGTTAAAGATCCGGATGGCCGGTACATCCTAATTACTGGTACAATCAATGGGGAGACGTACACATTTGTGTCCCATTACGCCCTAACACACACCAAGACAAATTTTTTGAAACTGTTCTTCAGACCCTGCAACCTCACTTTCTTGGCACAGTAGTTCTGGGTGGGGACTCTAACACACCTTTTGATCTCTCCTCAGACAAGTCCAACCCCCAGATCCCAAAAGCCAAGAGACCTCCTAAACGTAGCCTGCGGGTAGCGCAGACCATTCAATCTCATGGCTTGGTTGATATATGGAGGGAAATGGACCCCCGAACCAGGGACTACACACACTATTCCATCCCACACCGCACGCACTCCAGGATAGACCACATCTTTGTTCTATCACATACAATCCCAAGGGTGGAGGCCTCCAAAATACACGATACTTCTTTATCTGATTATTCCATGATGACCCTTACCCTCAGGGGTGGAGTCGGAGAGAGGGGGCCTTTCAAATGGCGCCTCAATGAAGCTCTGTTAAGCAATCCGGCACATTGCACGCTACTAGACACAACACTAGCGGAGTACTTTGTGGACAACGACACTGATTCGATCTCGCCAGGCACTTTGTGGGAGGCGCATAAGGCGGTGATGAGAGGTAGACTCATCCAGCTTTCATTCCAAATTAGACAGGAAAGGAGGGCAGAAATACAACAGTTGATGGAAGACTTTTGTGCGCTCAGTAAACGCCATAAAAGCAACCCCACCCCGGATAGTTTGGCCAAGCTTGACTCAGCTCGAGTCAGACTAAATCTCTCCCTCACTACCTCAGCCGAGAAACATCTAAGATGGACAGGGGCTCGCTTTTATTACCAAAAAGACAGGATAGGCTCTAAACTAGCAGCTAAACTGAGCCCAAAGACACGCGTCCTTGCCTACCCAAAAATTCGCACCAAGACGGGAAATTTAACCCAAAATCCAATGGGAGTCATGAACTCCTTCCACGACTTCTACTCGCACCTTTATAAGGCCCTACCTCAATCACACCCCAAGACAAGAACGGCATTTCTCCAAGATCTCAATTTGCCCCACCTAAAACGTACCCACCAAGAACTACTAGGTAAACCTTTCTCCCCAGACGAAATAGTAGACGTTATAAAATCTTTAAAATTAGCCTCGGCTCCAGGACCTGATGGCTTCTCGGTCTGTTACTATAAAAAATTCTGATTACGCCTGGCTCCCTACATGGCTCGCTTCCTTAACTCTCTCTGGGATGGAGCCCCCCTACCTGGTGACTCAAGTACAGCTTTTATATCAGTTATACCCAAACCAGGGAAAGACACAAGCGAGGTTGGCAATTATCGCCCCATCTCGTTGATAAATAGCGACCTCAAGATTATGACAAAAATCTTAGCAACGAGACTGTCCGGCTTCATAGCCGGATACATACATGGGGATCAGGTGGGCTTCATCTCGGGGAGACAGGGACCGGACCAAATTCGTAGGGCAGTTGATCTGATCTCCCTCCTACAATCCCAATGGGATGGGGGGCCACATCAGGAAGGCTTCCTGTTATCGTTAGATCTACAGAAGGCCTTCGACTCTGTGTCCTGGCCGTACCTATTTGATATTTTGGAACGCTGGGGGTTTGGTGCTAAATTCCTTACACTAATACACACCCTTTACTCTAACCCGACGGCACAAGTGCGTCTAATGGGGCACTACTCTGCGCCCTTTGAAATTAACAGAGGAACGAGGCAGGGATGTCCTCTATCTCCCTTGATCTTCGCGATAGCGATAGAATCACTGTCCATAGACATCAGAACAAACACTGATATAAAAGGAGTTAAATGTGGCCAAGAGGAACATAAGTGTGCCCTCTTTGCTGATGACATGCTATTGTTCCTAACGTCACCACTAATCCCCACCCCCAATGTGTTCTGACTACTTAGGGAGTTTGGGAATATTTCTGGTCTCCAAGTAAATGTAACCAAATCGATAGCCCTAAACATATCTGTACGACCACAATTAATAGACCAACTCATCCAACACTTTTCCTTCGCTTGGGCAGGAGACCCGATTCCCTATCTAGGAATCAAACTAACCAAAAGTATAGGCAATCTCTACAATGCCAACTATCCTCATATGTTCAGCTCTCTTGAAGCAGACCTTAAACGGTGGTCGAAGGGAGGACTATCCTGCTCGGCAGGCTAAATGCTGTGAAGATGACATTACTGCCCTGTTTACTATACCTCTTCTGCTCCCTCCCTATCCCTATTAAAAAATCCATTCTGACCAAACTGCAATCCAAGATTATCGGCTTCGTCTGGGGGGATCGGGGTCACCGGTTTGCGAAAGAGACTCTTCTCCGACTTAAAACCCAAGGCGGATTGGGACTCCCTAACCTATGGATTTACTATTAAGCAGCCCAACTAGCTCAGTTTTCCATCATATATTCTAGGGGCCACAAACCTGACTGGGTCTCCATAGAAAGGCAGGCAGTCCCATGTTACATGCTCGACTATTTAATCTGGAGACCGGCAAAACACAGACCAGTTATCCTAGCACCAACATTATCTCACTCCCTGACACTCTGTGATAAGATACATACACACGCAAAACTGATATCTCCCCTGAGACCACTTGCTCATCTCTTCCACAATCCTGACTTTCCCCTAGGTATGAATATATACGCCTTTCGCTGGTGGTTGAATAAGGGACTTTTCAGGATAGGATATTTCCTAACATCAAACGGCCCCATAACATTAGGGCATTGTCATAGCAAAATGGACATGCCAACATCTGAAAAGTTCAGACTTTCACAGATCAGGCACTTCCTCCATAGCCTTTGGTCTGACAAGTCGAGCCCTCCCAAAGCAACTATATATGAACAATGGTGTTCCAACATTGGAGCTCAAAGGGGCGGCATCTCCATCATATACGCTTCTCTGGCGGATAGGGAGGACTCCCCGACATACGCTTGATCCTGGGAAACAGATCTCGACATCCAGCTGGACCCTGCCCAATGGTTTCAGGCCTTCCGCAGATCATCTAAAGGTATTTTAAACATCTCACTGATTGAAGCTAACATTAAAGTACTTACTAAATGGTACTATGTTCCTGCTCGGCTCTCCAAGATTTACCCAGATGCCTCCCCCCTCTGTTTTAGAGGATGCGGGCATGTAGGCACGATGCTCCATATATGGTGGACCTGTCCCTGTATAAGAAGCTACTGGAACAAATTCCTCCATGTATTATGACAAGTTACAAAAACCCAAGTTCCTCAAGACCCCGCGTACATTCTCTTGAACTGCAGGGTGCACAATGCCTCTAAGAGCACTCAACAACTTATATTCTTTATGTGCTTGGGAGCTAAGATTACCTTAAAAATACACCTCCTGCAATCTAAAGTCACAGACTTAGAGGACATTTAGAGGAGGAATAAAATTAAGTTTCGGTGTGTGCCAGAGACTGTTAACTACTTGCCGAATGCTGTACGCTGTACGTCGGCTGCTTGATTAGAATACCGTTGTTATGGCAGAAGATAGCTGCCATAACTCCAGTATCCTCTTCAATGGCGGATGGTCCTCTATCAGATAAAAGTGGTCTCCGCAGCAGATTCACCGCAAAAGATCACTTTTATCAGGGGCGGAAGAGGGCCCCCCTCCTGTCATGCTCTATTGGTCTCTGCTGCTTACCGCATCCGTTGGTAGCAGCAGAGACGATCAGGTCCTCTCTCCTGACAGGCCTGGAGCCAAGTGAGGGAAAGATGGCCCCAACTTGGCTCCATACCATTGGAGCCAAGTTGTCACTTCTGCCCTATGGTCTTCAAGGGGAAATTTTTGTAATTTTTTTTTAAGACATTTCTTTGTTTTTTTGTAAGACATTTATTTATTTATATTTGTATTGCATTTTAGTGTAAATGTGAGATCTGAGGTCTTTTTGACCCAAGATCTCACATTAAAGAGGTCCTGTGATGCTTTTTTCTATTACAAGGGATGTTTACAATAAAAGTGACCCAAACTGTTTTTTTTTAAAGGACAGTGTAAAAATCAAAAAGTTAAATAAATAATAAAAAAAATTTAAAGCGCCCAGTCCTGCTGAGCTCGCACGCAGAAGCGAACGCATACGTAAGTTGCGCCCACATATGAAAACGGTGTTAAAACCACACATGTGAGGTATTGCCATGATCGCTTGAGCAAGAGCAATAACTCTTGCAAAAGACCTCAAACTCAAAACTGGTAAACCTCGCCTATGGAGATTTTTAAGGGTCAAAGTTTGTCGCCATTCCACGAGCGGGTGAAATTTTGAAGCGTGACATGTTAAGTATCAATTTACTCGGTGTAACATTATCTTTCGCAATATAAAAAAAAATTGGGCTAACTTTACTGTTGTCTTATTTTTCATTTGAAAAAAGTGTATTTTTTCCTCAAAAAAATTGCGCTTGTTAAGACCGCTGCGTAAATACGGTGTGACATAAAGTATTGCAATGACTGCCATTTTATTCTCTAGGGTGTCTGAAAAAAAAAAAAAAAAAAAATAATAATTATATATATATATATATATATATATATATATATATATATATATATATATATATATATATATATATATATATATATATATAAAATGTTTGGGGGTTCTAAGGATTTTCTAGCAAAAAAAAATGATTTTAACTTGTAGACACCAGTGTTAATTTTGGCAGCAAATTTCGATTCAGTTTTAGTCTTAGGACTAAAATAGCATTTTAGTTTTAGTCCCATTTTAGTCTTCTGCAATTGTTTTAGTTTTAGTCATATTTAGTCGACTAAATCTCCAGTACATTTTAGTCGACTAGAACTCATTTTAGTCGTTTAAAATCGAATGGGTGTAATTCAATTGTAATGCATTATTTTAGTTGACTAAAAGGCGGTCCCGGGGTTACAAACAAGACAGCGACTGTAGGTTTATTGTTAAGTAGAATCTGTTTGTAATTTTGAACTGGTACATTTTTTAAGTGTATCTCCAGCCAAAAAATCTATTTTTAAGCTTTTTGAAAAACACAGGGAAGGGTTATCACCCCTGTAACATTTGTTTTGCTATCTGCACTCCTCTTCAGAAGATTTCACCTCACTTTCTGTCCCAATGACAATTGGATTTTAAAACTTTTGGGCTGTTAGGGAAATAAGGATTGGTGATAAAGCATCAGTGGAGACTAGGGATGAGCTTCGTGTTCGAGTCGAACCCATGTTCGACTCGAACATCGGTTGTTCGCCTGTTCGCCGAATTGCAAACGATATGTGCCGTTCGCGCCAAATTTGTGTGATGCGTCACCGCCCATAATTCACTGTGGCATTGCAGTGCATTGCTGGCTGATGATTGGCCAAGCATGCACTATGACCCGCATGGTTGGCCAATCACAGCGCCATCTGTAGAGAGAGCTGTAATTGGCCAAAGCCAGGGTGGCTTTGGCCAATTATGGCTCAGGGGGTTTAGTACACGCCCCACACTATATAAGGCCGCCTGCACAGCGGCCCTGTGTAGTGTGTGTCCCGGCGTTGAGAGACAGAAACAGAGAGAGAGTGTCATTTGATTTAAGTTAGATAGATTAGGCAGGACAGTCAGTCAGTTAGCTGCACTTACAGTGTATTTTGTATATATATATATATATGCATCCCAGGTGTTGTGTGTGTGTGTGTATATATATATATATATATATATATATATATATATATATATATATATATACACTGTATTCAGTTTAGCTAGATCCATTCCTGTTATTATCTTCCTACTGACAGGCAGGCTTGTGTTGTTACAGTATTTACAGCTACCTGAAGAAAATTGCTGGTGTTCTTCTGATCCTATTAGTACCACAGTCAGGCAGCTAGACTATTTACAGTTAGTGTAGTGCGTCCTCCTCACAGTGTTCAGCTAAAGCTACAAGTAAGTTTAGTGTGACCTCTGCACAGTGTTCAGCTAAAGTTACAAGTTAGTGTAGTGCGTCCTCTGAACAGTGTTCAGCTAAAGCTACAAGTTAGTGTAGTGCAACCTCTTTACAGTGTTCAGCTAAAGCTACAAGTTAGTGTAGTGCATCCTCCTCACAGTGTTCAGCTAAAGCTACAAGTTAGTGTAGTGCACAGTGTTCAGCTAAAGCTACAAGTTAATGTAGTGCGTCCTCCTCACAGTGTTCAGCTAAAGCTACAAATTAGTGTAGTGCGACCTCTGCACAGTGTTCGGCTAAAGTTACTAGTTAGTGTAGTGCACAGTGTTCAGCTAAAGCTATAAGTTAGTGTAGTGTGTCCTCTGAACAGTGTTCAGCTAAAGCTACAAGTTAGTGTAGTGCCACCTCTGCACAGTGTTCAGCTAAAACTATAAGTTAGTGTAGTGCACAGTGTTCAGCTAAAGCTACAAGTTAGTGTAGTGCACAGTGTTCAGCTAAAGCTACAAGTTAGTGTAGTGCGTCCTCCTCACAGTGTTCAGCTAAAGCTACAAGTTAGTGTAGTGTGTCCTCCTCACAGTGTTCAGCTAAAGCTACAAGTTAGTGTAGTGTGACCTCTGCACAGTGTTCAGCTAAAGCTACAAGTTAGTGTAGTGCGTCCTTTGAACAGTGTTCAGCTAAAGCTACAAGTTAGTGTAGTGCACAATGTTCAGCTAAAGCTACAAGTTAGTGTAGTGCACAATGTTCAACTAAAGCTACAAGTTAGTGTAGTGCGTCCTCTGCACAGTGTTCAGCTAAAGCTACAAGTTAGTGTAGTGCGTCCTCCTCACAGTGTTCAGCTAAAGCTACAAGTTAGTTTAGTGCGACCTCTGCAGTGTTTAGCTAAAGCTACAAGCTAGTGTAGTGCGTCCTCCTCACAGTGTTCAGCTAAAGCTACAAGTTAGTGTAGTGCCACCTCTGCGCAGTGTTCAGCTAAAGCTACAAGTTATTGTAGTGCATCCTCTGAACAGTGTTCAGCTAAAGCTACAAGTTAGTGTAGTGCACAGTGTTCAGCTAAAGTTACACGTTAGTGTAGTGCGTCCTCCTCACAGTGTTCAGCTAAAGCTACAAGTTAGTGTAGTGCGACCTCTGAACAGTGTTCATCTAAAGCTACAATTTAGTGTAGTGTGACCTCTGCACAGTGTTCAGCTAAAACTACCTGTAGAAGGTTGGTGGTGTTTTCCTGATCCTATCACTACCGCAGGCAGCTACATTATTTTAACGTTAGTGTAGTGCGACCTCTGCACAGTGTTCAGCTAAAGCTACCTGTAGAACTGTAGAAGTTTGGTGGTGTTTTTCTGATCCTATCACTACCGCAGGCAGCTACATTATTTACATGTTAGTGTAGTGCGTCCTCTGCACAGTGTTCAGCTAAAGCTACAAGTTAGTGTAGTGCGTCCTCTGAACAGTGCTCAGCTAAAGCTACAAGTTAGTATAGTGTGTCCTCTGCACAGTGTTCAGCTAAAGCTACCTGTAGAAGGTTGATGGTGTTTTCCTGATCCTATCACTACCGCAGGCAGCTACATTATTTTAATGTTAGTGTAGTGCGACCTCTGCACAGTGTTCAGCTAAAGCTACCTGTAGAACTGTAAAAGGTTGGTGGTGTTTTTTTGATCCTATCACTACCGCAGGCAGCTAAATTATTTACACGTTAGTTTAGTGCATCCTCTGCACAGTGTTCAGCTAAAGCTACCTGTATAAGGTTGGTGGGGTTTTCCTGAACCTATCACTACCGCAGGTAGCTACATTATTTTAATGTTGGTGTAGTGCGCCCTCTGCACAGTGTTCAGCTAAAGCTACAAGTTAGTGCAGTGCGACCTCTGCACAGTGTTCATCTAAAGCTACCTGTAGAAGATTGGTGGTGTTCTCATACTACAGGCAGGCAGTTGATTTTGCTAGCTGCAGAATCAGTATATATATATAATATATATATCTATAGATATTGTAACCTGAGGGACAGGTAGCAGGCACAAAGCTCCCTGGGATGAGCAGTCTCTCAGGCACAGATACCAAATCCAGTGGAATAGTGACAAACAGTGCGATGTTTATTTGTGATATTTACAAGTCTATATACAGGTGCTGTACAGTGTTCCAAAAGAAACAAATAGGAACAAAAATAGCCAAAACAAAACCTAGCCGTGTCTCGGCACTAACTAAACAATATTTACAGATCCTAACTACTAAGCTGAGCAAGCCTAAAGCTTGTCAGCTTCCACATACCTTTTTGCTCTCCTACACAGAAGTAGTCTGAGTATCCCAGGCCAAGAGCAAGGCTGTCTTGCTCAGGTGAGCTTTAAATTAGCCTGGGGGAGAGGACCAAGACCAGAACTTGACCATGGATCAGAGATCCCTGAACCTGTATGAGAGGAGCCTGGGAGATGTATAAACCCCAAACAGGACTTTTCCTGGCTCTCTCTGGGACGCTCTGCTACATATCCTCCCCCCTTGTTTCAACCCCAGGGTTGGAACACCTGTAGCCCAACAGGAGTGAACACGGGACAGGGCATCTACATTCCCCATCTCAACACCTGGCCTGTGTTTTACAGTGAATGAGTAATCCTGTAGAGCCAAAAACCACCGGTTCACCCGTCAATTAGTCTCCTTCTTTTGGGCCATCCATTTCAGAGGAGCATGGTCAGTTATTAACTCAAACTGGCGTCCTAACAAATAGTACCTGAGTGCGTCCACGGCCCACTTCATGGCTAAACACTCCTTTTCAATGACTGCATACCTTTGCTCATGGTCGTTGAGCTTTCTGCTTAGGTACACCACAGGGTGTTCTTCCCCATTGTGTACCTGTGATAGTACTGCCCCGATACCAACATCAGACGCATCCGTCTGAACCAAAAAATCTTTGGAGAAATCGGGGGAGTACAGTACTGGCTGTGCACAAAGAGCCTTCTTCAGGACTTGGAAAGATTCCTCTGCTACTGAGGACCATTTCACCATTACAGAGTCGTTCCCTTTCGTAAGGTCTGTCAGTGGGGCAGCTATAGTTGCAAAATTTGGGATAAATCTTCTATAATACCCCGCAATGCCAAGAAAGGCCCTGACCTGCTTCTTGTTTGCAGGACGTGGCCATTCCTGAATAGCTTCTATTTTATTCACTTGAGGTTTTATGACACCACGCCCAATAGTGTAGCCCAAATACTTGGCTTCCTCTAGACCAATGGCACATTTTTTTGGATTTGCTGTAAAACCTTCTTTGAAGAGGGAATCGAGGACAGCCTGGACACGGGGCAAGTGAGACTCCCAGTCAGTGCTATGTACCACTATGTCATCTAGATATGCTGCTGCATATTGTCGGTGGGGTCTTAGAGTTCTGTCCATGGCCTTCTGAAATGTGGCGGGGGCATTTTGCAACCCAAAAGGCATTTTTTTATAATGAAAGGAATCCTCCGGGGTCACAAATGCAGTCTTCTCTTTGGCGCTACCAGTCAGGGGTATTTGCCAATAACCTTTTGTCAAGTCCAAAGTGGTCAGATAGCGAGCCTTGCCAAGTCGGTCTATAAGTTCGTCCACTCTGGGCATTGGGTACGTGTCAAACTTTGTCACTGCATTAAGCTTCCTGAAGTCATTACAGAACCTCCAAGTGCCATCCGGTTTTGGGACTAACACGATGGGGCTAGACCAGTCACTATTGGATTCCTCAAAGACATCTAGCTCCAACATTCTTTTAACTTCCTCGCTGATGTCCTTTCTCCTCGCTTCAGGAATTCGGTAAGGTTTTAGCTTGACACGGACCCCAGGTTCAGTAACAATATCATGCTGAACTGCTGAAGTCGTGCCAGGTAACTCTGAAAATTGCTCTCTATTTCTTATCAGGAATTCTCTAGTTTCCTGCTTTTGAGAATATGACAGGGTGTCTGGAATCGTGACCTCAGGGATCAGAGGGGACTCAGTACCCTTAGGCGTTACCGGGAGGGACCTCGCAGTTAACGCCAGTCTATCCTTCCAGGGCTTTAACAGGTTTATGTGGTAAATCTGTTCGGGCTTCCTTTTTCCTGGTTGATATATTTTGTAATTGACCTCCCCAACTCTTTCAATTACTTCAAAGGGACCCTGCCACTTAGCCAGGAACTTGCTCTCAACAGTGGGAACTAACACCAGGACCCTGTCACCAGGTGAGAAAACACGGAGTTGGGCCCCCCTGTTGTATATCCTCTTTTGAGCTGTTTGGGCCTGCAGTAATGCCCCGTACACACGGTCGGATTTTCCGATGGACAATGTCCGATCGGAGCATGTTGTCGGAAATTCCGACCGTGTGTGGGCGCCATCGGACATTTTCCATCGGATTTTCCGACACACAAAGTTGGACAGCAGGAGATAAAATTTTCCGACAACAAAATCCGATCGCGTCAATTCCGACCGTGTGTGGCCTGTTCCGACGCACAAAGTGCCACGCATGCTCAGAAGAAATTCCGACACGGGACAGCTTGTTCTGGTAAACGTAGCGTTCGGAATGGATACAGCACTTTCGTCACGCTGCAATGTTCAAAATGGTTTAATACAGCGCACTCTCTTCTTCTTTATAATGTGACAAGAATTAAGTAGTTTTGCTGCTCATATTCACACACACTTCTCACAAACTTCTTTCGTTACTATTTATCGGGATTCCCTCAATATATTTGGATTTCTCACATCTGACAACAAAATTTTTTTTTTTTTTTTTGGACTTTAATGTAGATTCTTTTTTTGTGTTTCTCTTTTTTATTTTTTTATTTTTTGGTGATTTTGATTTGTATTCCCGAAAATGTTTGTGTGTTTTTTGTGACAAGTTCCCACAACACCACTAATATGTTGTTCTATTTAATCTGTAGGAGATTGTTTGGTGTTGTTGTCCCTTGTTAATTTCACATTGTACTTTAGAAATGTACCTGAATCCTCACCAACAAACTGTCCTTTTTGGATGAAAACACACACAGGAGAGTAGAATTTACCCAAAAAAATTTTATTAAGGGCTCACAACTAAACAAAGAGGGAGGCAACGCTGGAGAAACTGCAGAAGTGGGCGAAACCTTGGACCCCCGGGGCAGACATCAACTATTTAAAAGCAAAATTAGTGGCCTGAGGAGTCCATATCATAAGGGAGGGCAGTCTGGTCCAGAAGTCCCAGAGATCCGGAAAGCAGCAGATGACATCTGTGTCCCCAGGCTGTGGTCATACAAGAGACTGCAGCTTTTGTCAGACCAGACTGAACCCAGGGCAATCACTCTTTGGTCTTCTTTCCATGCCTCCTTCCACACTGTGGCTGTGGTGGTGGAGTTGTGGCAGCAGGAGGAGGAGGAGGAGGATCGTCCCTCTCCATGACATCCGTCTTGTGTGTCAGTTCCCCACTCTCCCCCTTACGAAGGACTTTATAAATCAGGTCCTCAGAGATCTTGCGTTGACCCTCCTGCATGCCCTGCAATTTTGTGGCAGCCATGCAGGCAAAGGCCTCTTCAGGACTGGGGAAGGCTCGGAGGGACGCCGAAGCCTCCTGGATCAGCCTGTACGCTGAATCCTGCACAGGACTGGGAGTGGCCTTCCTGGCTCGTTTATATGGCAGGTGGAGGGGAGGGACCTGAGACTCAGTCAGGCTGCGACTTGTCCCTGGCTTCTCTTGGCTGCCACTTAGCCCCGCCTCCTCCTGGCTGCCACTAATCCCCGCCTCCTCCTGACTGCCACATTCCACAGCCTCCTCCTGGCTGAGGTCTTCCTGTGTATGAAAAAGGGACATAGTTTTAGTTTTTTATTCATCAATCACACACAATTTTCACCTCCTGACTGCTGCAAATTGAATGTTAACAAATATAAGAGACTATCCTTCTGAGCCCAGCAGTTTTCATTCTTTTCCCAATTTTTGGTGCCTACTACTGTGTATTGATATGTAAAACACTTTTTTTAATCAGCAATTAGTGATCAATAATAACATCTAATAAACATCATTTATTTATTGACCAGAAATCTGTAGAAGAATGCTATACCTGACTCCAGCTGGGCTCCTCCACTTCTTCCTGGCTGGAAGGCCCAGGTTGGACATCGGAAGCCTCAGCTGGGGTGGAAGGAAGCGTGGAAGGAAGAGTAGAGAGGGATTCCCTGACTTCAGTGTGGTCTGACAGAAATCACAGTCTCTCGTAGTACCACAGCCTGGGGACATAAACATCATCTGCTGCAGCTCCGGACCTCTGGGAATCTGTGACCTTCTTGCGCTCCCTAAGATAAGTGCTCCTCAGGCCACCAATTTTAGCTTTCAAATAAGGGATGGTTGCTGTGGGGACCACCGGCTTCACCAACTCCAGCAGTTTCTCCAGCGCTGTCTGCCTCTTCTGTTTGTGGTTATAGTGGGGGTGTCTCACTTGCCACAGACAGGGCAGCTCCCTGTACTTGTCTATGAACAGGGGCAGGAAATTGTGGTCGTTGAACCCATCCATTTTCTCTGTAAGACACAACACAAGACAAAGTCTAATGTCAGGCCAAACTCCCCTAATCTTGTTACAATATAGGCTTCCATTTCGAAGCAGTATAGGCCCAAGTTTAGATCCTACCTTCGTTAGCACGATCGGCGTCTCCGATGCTCCTTCCTCTGCTCACAGATCGTACTTAAGACGCGCGCGTTACGATTTATACACACTGCGCATGCGTATAACTCCGCCCGCCCCTGACGTTCTTTCTAGTCTATTCCCCGCCCCTTTTCGTTCGGCGCAGTGGGGGAAGAGCACATGGCGGATAGACAGCAGGATCATGCTAATTGTAGCAACGAGGAGGAGGAGGAGGAGGAAAGGCTGGAGCCTGAAACGTTCCGATCCAGAAGGAGATTAAAGGACTCAAATATGTCCTTTGGGGAGATGTTGGAGATGGTGGACATCCTGAAGAAGGCCGACTATGATGGAAAGTATGAGCCTTACCCCAACCCCAATGTCAGAAAGGCCAAGATCATGGCGAAAGTGGTCAGGAGTCTGCACTGGAAATTCGGGGTACGACGATCGAAAGATCAGCTCAGGAAGCGGTGGTCGGACCTGAAATTACGAGAACATGAGCAGTACAGAAAGATCCGGAGAGTGCTGCAAAAAAGTAAGTAGTTGTGCTGTGTTCCTATTCTTTATGTTTATTACGTTCGTGCTGCTCCATGTGCTTTTAGGAACTGTTGTACAGTTTAAAATGGCAACTTTCATGTTCATGGGCACATTATTCGTTCGGATCACACATTGTTATTTCAGACGATAAAATACCATTGTTTAGCCCATATGCATTTGGCCACCATTTTGACGCCCTATACTTGTCTTCAAAGAATTGGGTTGTGTAGATGGATTTGTTACTAGAATGAAATGCAAACTAGATTCTGTGTAAGGAGAGGACACTGAGCAGCTGCTTTCACATCTGGACACTGGAGCACTATAGTGTGGGACACAAGAACACCATTTTTATTAGGGGGGCCACACAGGTGCTCCAGTGTATACTATAGGGGGGGCTACATCTGTGAAGCTTGTACCAAACAGGTAAAGTATTGCAGCTTGACAAAGGACACTAAAAAAGCTACATCTTGGAACTCGGCGAAAATAGACAATTGTACCCCACTTCCAAACAAAAAAAGGAGGATTTTGGCATATGAGAGAACTGGTCACGCTGAAGCAACCAATTCTTGGTCCATGAACTCCTCCCCACCCTGTTCATGGACTGGACTTGTGTCAAGGTCAGGACCCCAACACCAAGCCCCCGCACAGCACGAACTCTACGAGGAGTACGCATACGAAACATGGCTAGAAAACGGTCGGCTGCTCAGAACGAAGTAACAGAACGCACTGAAGAACAGCAAGGCCTGTGAAGAGCGACCTGAAAAACAGCAACGAGCAGGCAAGATCACACAGAAAACTCTGATATGAACTGACTGCACGCACTGAAGACCAGATACAAACCCACAAGCACAAACTGAATGTCAGAAAACGATCTGAAAGCCACGAGTCTGAAAAAGCGCGAATCGTCTCTCACCAAACTTTTACTAACACGAGATTAGCAAAAGGAGCCCAAAGGGTGCCGCGCTTGGTTCTGAACCGGCCTTTTCTAGTCTCGTCGTACTTGGTGTATGTGACCGCGTGGTTGTCGATCGGAAATTCCGACAACTTTGTGCGACCGTGTGTAAGCAAAACAAGTTTGAGCCAACATCCGTCAGAAAAAATCCTAGGATTTTGTTGTCGGAATGTCCGAACAAAGTCTGACCGTGTGTATGGGGCATAAGTGTTCTTTTACCAACGGCATGATTGCTGCAATCCTGTCCTGCATTTGAGCGATATGCTCAATGACACTTTTATGGGGTGCCTGCTCCCCCTCCCAAGTTTCTTTGGCTATGTCCAAGAGTCCCCGAGGGTGTCTCCCATAAAGCAACTCAAAGGGAGAGTACCCCGTGGAGGACTGGGGAACCTCCCTGATGGCAAACATCAAGTATGGTATCAGGAAGTCCCAGTTTTTCCCATCCTTGTCAACAACCTTTTTTTACATGCTCTTTAATGTTTTATTGAAGCGTTCCACCAAGCCATCCGTTTGAGGATGGTACACCGAGGTTCGCAATTGCGTCACCTTAAATAACTTGCACAGCTCTCTAGTTATTTGTGACATAAATGGGGTGCCCTGGTCTGTAAGGACTTCTTTAGGGATTCCAACACGACTGAACACCATAAACAGCTCTTTGGCAATGTTTTTAGCAGACGCGGTGCGTAAGGGTATTGCCTCTGGGTAACGGGTAGCATAATCCATGATTACGAGGATATGCTGATGACCTCGGGCAGACTTGGGGAGTGGACCCACAAGGTCCATGGCAATCCTCTCAAAGGGCACTTCAATAATGGGTAAGGGCACTAAAGGACTTCGGAATTGTTGTAGTGGGGCTGACATCTGACACACAGGACAGGATTGACAATAATTCTCAATATCCTTCTGTATTCCGGGCCAATAAAACCTGCGCAACACCCTTTCAGTAGTTTTCTCAACCCCTAAATGACCTCCTAGCAAGTGCCCATGGGCAAGTTCCAACACCACCCGTCTGTATGGCTTAGGGACCACCAACTGTTCAACCACTTCATCATTTTTTTTACATACACGATAAATC